>NC_045546.1:49585787-49700787 GCF_009769535.1 Thamnophis elegans | reverse complement strand
GCACATACACATATCAGTTGCAATCCAAAAATAAATGGGCGGTGAGGGGGGGGGATTCACATGGTATTATAATATACCCAAGTCTAACTTTTCTAGGCTTTTTACCCAGGAAATCTTAATGATGATAAACTCTTAATGATGACTTTCTTTTCCTCTCCATGCTGAAGCACTTAGGTATCCTTGGTTGGTATGTGACTTTTATAACTCATTACATTAGAATATCTGCCCTTTATCGAAAGTGTCATTAGAGACTTTAATTCGGTACTTTGCTTCCATTATAATAATCATTTATTGGTTCTTATTAGCTGCTTCCAATTTAACTCATAAAAATGTTAATCAGAAAGGGTAATGCAGTTATAAAATCTTACATGGGAAAATAAAACAAAGAAAAGGAAAGAACTCTCATAAAAGTTTAGTTAAGGAAAAACCTGGAGACAAATGTAATATTGTGATGCCTGCCTGACATTAAAGAATGGGTGTATTGTCTTTTCTAAAAGAATAACATACTTTTTATGCAGTAGCTTTGTGTGTATGTGTGTGTGTGTGTGTGTGTGTGTGTGTAATATAAAACTATAACACAACTTTTCCAGTCCAAGGGCTACATTGATTCTTCAATGACACCTTGGAGGAAGAAACACATGAACAGGAAGAACCCAGGAAGGGATGTGCTAAATGGCTATGGAAACTAAGAGATCTGTAGAAGATAATGGAGAAAAGCATATATTAAAAGGAATGTTGTGGGAGTTTCTGTTTGTACCCTCCTCTCTCAAGCGTAATACCTTTATTATGAAAAGCCAGTATGATACAGAAAAGTCATTTCCTTTCTAAACAAGATAGATTATAAATGCTAAAACAGACACACACATACACAAATGTGCACATACATATTCATGAAAATAACTATAAAATACTCTAAGTAAATACAGCTAGTCCTTGACTTACAACAGTTCCTTTAGTGATGATTCAAAGTTACAATAGTACTAAAAAAAGTGACTTTTGATCATTTTTCACATTTACATTGCAGAAGTCCCATGGTTACATGATCAAAATCCAGATACTTGGCAATTTATGATGGTTGCAGTGCCCCAAGATCATGTGATCACCTTTTGTGATCTTCTGACAAGTAAAAGTAATAGGGAAGACAAATTCACTTAACAACCATGTTACTAATTTAACAACTGCATGATTCACTTAACAACTGTGACAAGAAAGATTGTAAAATGGGACAAAATCACTTAACAAATGTCTCACTTGGCAACAGAAATTTTGGGCTCATTGTGGTCATAAGTCGAGGATTACTTGTACTTCAGTTTGCATTTGTAGTCACCTGGCATCCAAATACCAGGGCGGGGGGGGGGATTTATAAGTTAAGATATTACCAAGAGATGATTTGGATTGTGAAAGGCTATAAATGGGGCACAATATAATATAATTCAATAAATAAATATCAGTGACAGTATGCATTATGCTGGTTGGTTTGTTTTTACTAAATGACCTATTTAATTTATAAATGAAAAGAAGCAATATTAAAATAATGTCAATATTCACAAATTCAATGTATATGTTTTTTCCCTATTGATTGGTCCTTAT
The DNA here is from genome assembly GCF_009769535.1 of Thamnophis elegans. Lineage (NCBI taxonomy): Eukaryota > Metazoa > Chordata > Lepidosauria > Squamata > Natricidae > Thamnophis > Thamnophis elegans. The sequence continues at coordinate 49,699,197 of NC_045546.1, read as the reverse complement.
CACAGGTTAGGCAGCAAGTAATAATTGTCTTGGGGACAAATATCAGAGTAAATTAATGTAGGATCCAAGTTTGCAGAGTGAAGCTGTGTCATCCAATATTTGATACTTTAGCAGACAAGTATTCATATGAAGTATTCATGTGAATATTAGTATTACTGTATAAAACCTTAGTAAGGCCACACCTGGAATACTGTATCTAGTTTTGGTCACCACACTACAGAAAAGATGTTGAGACTTTGGAAAAAGTGGAGAAAAGAACAACTAAGATGGTTAAAGGCCTGGAAATTAAAACATATGAAGAATGGTTGCATGGTTTGGGTTTGACTAGTCTAGGGAAAAGAAGGACTAGGGGTGACATGATAGCAGTATTCTACTTTGTGAAGGGCTGCCACAAAGAAGAGGAGGTCAACCTATTTTTCAAAGCACCACAAAGCAAGACAAGAAACAATGGCTGGAAACAAATCAAGGAGAGAAACAACCTGGAATTAAGGAGAAACTTCCTAACAGTGAGAACAATTAACCAGTGGAACAACTTGCCTTCAGAAGTTGTAGATGCTCCATCACTGCAAGTCTTTAAAAGAGATTGGATATCCACTTGTCTGAAATGGTATAGGGTCTCCTGCTTGAGCAGGATGTGTGTGTGTGTTGGACTAGAAGACCTCCAAGGTTCATTCTATTCAGTTCTATTCTATTCTATTCTATTCTATTCTATTCTATTCTATCGGACAGATAATTATATTTATCATTACCACATCAGTTAGATAATGTAAGTAAATTATATTTCAGGAAGTCTTAACTACGATGCTAAATAAATTTGAAAATAACAACAGTATTCTTTCCCCCCAGAATTATGGGAAAGAAAAGTGTTTGTGAGTAAAAGTTCACTGGCCATTTTCGAGAGTATTATGTTCTGCTTGCATGAATTAAATGGTTAAAAATCAGGGAGAACTTTGTCAGTGTGAAAATGGAATGGAAGGTCATCAGATTGAAGAGGGTAGAAGGGCATGCTAAAATAGCCTATGTTCCAATTTAAAAAAAATGCAAGGCCATGTTGACAAAATGAGTCTTTGTCATTTCTCCCTTATCAGTATTTTTTTAAAATACCAATGCCATATTTGCTCAATAGTAGCTTCCTATCTCAAATGGTGACATTTAAGGAAACTGACAATTTACAATGGTCATCTTTGTCCTGAATGTGTAAAAAGATCTCCAAATCTAAATAGAACTGCTGTACCAGAATGTATAACAAAGTCCTTTTTATATTTGTCAAGTAGACTGAAAAAGCTGATGGAGATTATTTTATTATGTGGCTTTCTGAACTCCTAAAGTAGTCATTATTTCATGACAATGAAAGCAAATTTTAACATCCTTGGAATTACAAGAAAGTCATGTGAAATACTAAGATTGTTTTTTTTTTCTATTTGCAATATATGAAGTTACTGCACCTCTGTTCATAATTCCTATATTATGTTTAATATAGTAAGCTTGATTCAAAGTGTAATCCTTATCTCAACAATAAAAAGTGTAATACAAATTGTAATACAGAAACTTTATTATAAAGATACAGTTAGATTTCCCTCCTTCCTTGACATCTATACCATAATTTTCAATTTAAGGAAAAAAGAAAAGAAGTGAAAATAACTTCAAAGGTAGAAAATAGTACATTAATATTTTCACTGCTGTTTTCTAAAATAGAGGGTTATGGAGAAACTAGTGCAATTGACCATGAAGGAATTCACAACTTGTGAGTGCAGTCTTAGTGTTTGAATTCAACATGAAGAATTACTTTGCCCAAATACAAGACTGGCAGGTTAATATAACTGCAATTTTCCAATCATATAAGCAATGTAACAACAGTTATTTAATGTTGTGTGCTTTCCTAAACTATCATGTGAAAACCAGAGTGGATTTTAATGGATTTTTAAAAGACTCCCAGTGAGGACATCTAAGTTGTACAGTTTTCTTAATAACATTATTATGGTTTGTCATTGACTTTTGCTGGGATGGTTGATTTGATTGCAATTTTTATTCTGTTAAGATAAGGATAGCACTTTGAATTAAGCCTATAGCACTGCAATTCCCAAGAGTTTCTTCATTCAAGAACTAACCATAATTAACTTTAACTTTTTGGGATCAGCAAAAGAGAGCCACTGCTGAAACATGTACATTTTTTAAAAAAATTATCATTATTTTCCAGTATTAACATCCACTCAATTTCACATCCACTCAATTCACATCCACTCAATTTCATTCACATCCACTCAATTTCACTAGCCCTATTTAGTAAGCAGGGTTTTCCATCCATTGATATTGGTATTAATAATTGGCAGTTGGTGTTCACACCAAACTGTTTACAACCTGTTTCAATAAAGCTCTACGTCTGTGCAATAACTGGAAAAAACTGCAGGCACAGAGAAGAGCATGGCGAGGAGAATTAAGGAGGAGAGGAGATGGAAAGGATCTTTCCCACTACACAGAGAGACACTCCATCCATGGTCAGTTATGAAAAGTAATTTGAAGAGTTACTTTTAAATGTGTGCTTTGTGATATCGTGAAAGTTTACTAAATTCATGTACAAAACCAGCCTGAATAATGCACACCTTTTCTGGAGTGGTTATCCCAAATTTTGTCCCCAAACAACTGATAAGTGCTTAGGCAGACCAGTGAGTTGGGGAGAATATAACTTTTATTCCACTCTCCTATTCTAGTACAGCTCAGTGCTAAAGCTACAGTAGAAAGATATTGCAAAAAATTGAGAGAGACAGCTGCCAGATTTTTATTCTCATGGTTTATGCCTGTGGGACCCGAGATCTGGTGACTAATGATTGGTACTATTTTTTCTCCACAAAGATTATTTCCAAGAGATTGGAAATCTGGTACGTTTACTTTTTTCTTAGGTACTCTCCAGAATTAGTATCCTGCTCAGTGTGAAAGGCTGTGAACAGTGTTTCCTTTTTGTTTGTGTGTGTGTGTGTGTGTGTTTGTGTGTGTATGTGTGTGTGTGTGTGTGTGTGTGTATGTATGTATGTATGTATGTATGTATGTATGTATGTATGACATCTGGAAACCAGCCCTAGTCAACAAACGAGCCCCACCCACCACCCAGGCCATTGTAACACAAAACAACAACGGACACACAGCCAGCACCAATCTACCAATCACGATACAGCTACACAGCCATCAATCCATTTACTGAAACAAAGCCAGCACTCCACACACCCCCACCTCGCTGAAACATTGCCAAGATAATCTCAATCTTACACAGGAAAAGACCTGAATACAAGACCAGCATGTATGTATGTATGTATGTATGTATGTATGTGTGTATGTGTGTATGTGTGTATGTGTGTATGTGTGTATGTGTGTGTGTGTGTGTTTGGTTATTCGGGTTTTCTCCTTCGTAAATTTGGAAGTGTCTTGGTGACGTTTCGACGAAGTCTCATTCGTCATCTTCAGGCTGGTTTGCTCAGCTTTGTGCTTCTAGGAGCAATGTGAGATCGCAGCTGTTTCTTCCTTTTAACTGCCAGTGGAGGTGAGCTGATTGGATGGGAGCTTGGCTGTGTTCTGATTGGGTGGAGATGTGTTCTGATTGGTTGGGGGGGTTTGTGCTCGGCTTAGTCTGGGTTGCCGGGGGATTTGAGCTGGTGAGCTGCGTTGCTGTGGTTTGGTTTCATGTTTGTGGCCATGTAAGGTCCTCATGGTGGGTGTCAGTCTGCTTCATGTATGGATTGGAGGGGTTTAAAGTGGCTAATGATGCAGCTGTGGTCTGGCTTCTGGTCCTTGGTCGTGCCTCATCATCAGTGTGGGTTTGAGTCTGCTTTCTGCGTGGATGTGTGATGGTGACATCCTGTGTGGCTCTCGTGAGTGTGGGTCTGGTATCATTCCTCGTGTTTGGGGCTCGTTTGTCAGTAAGGGCGGGTTTCCAAATGGCTAGTAGGCGGGAGGTATCATCTCGTTTGTTCATGCTATGTGGGTGTTTTTCTATCCCAATGGCTTCTCTGATTATTCTGTTGTTAAAGTGATATAGATGATATAGATATAGATATAGATATAGATATAGATATAGATATAGATATAGATATAGATATAGATATAGATATAGATATAGATATAGATATAGATATAGATATAGATATAGATATAGATATAGATACAGATACAGATACAGATACAGATACAGATACAGATATAGATATATACACACACACATATGTATATGTATGTGTGTGTGTGTATATATATAGTGTGTGTGTGTACACACACATACACGTACACATACACACACACAGTTTTATTAGTTTATCATGTAACATGCAAAGAGAATACAAAAACAAATATTATGGAAATTAGGGAAGAAAAAGGGGAAGTGAATAGTGGGGGGGGGGAAAGGGAAAAAGAAAAAAAAAGGCATTGACTTCCAACTCCTTTGGTGCAGTTGTATAAGGCATTAAGATCTACACTCAACATATTATGTTTCATAATAATAGAAATCAGCCATTTCTGTGATAACAAATATCTCTAATTGGTAAAACCCAAGATCACAGTTTCATCCTTTTCCACCTCAAGCACAAAGTCCAGAAGTGGTTTTCAAGTCGAAGTAAAGGTATTTGTATTTTTTCTTTAATCAGAGCAGTTTATCCATCTCTGCTAACTTCATCAGTTTTTGCATCCATTCCTCCATTGTGGGGGTCGAGGTGACCTTCCATTTCTGTGCATAGTCTTGCTGCGTGGATAACAACAAAGCATGGATAACAACAAAGTTCAGAATTTCTTTTTCAAAGTCTTGTTCCATTAAGCCCAAAAGAAAAGTCTCTGGTTTTTTTTTCTATATTCACTTTAAGAATTTTCTGTACTAAGATATGAATCCTACCAATATTTCTTTGCTTTATCACTCGTCCACCATAGCCCTTCTTTACATTTACATTTCCAACATTCATTTGAGGTACCTTTGTACATTCTTGACAATTTATCTGGAAATAAATTCCAATGATACATCATCTTATAAAAAATTTCTTTTAAATTATAGCTTAATGTAAGCCATTTCTGTTTTATCAAGTATCTTCCCCATCCTACAGATCATGAATGGAGTGGGAGAGACATGTTCAGTAAAGCAGAACTTCCCCTGCTTTTCAGGCCACATCCTTATTCCACTGGTCAGTTATTTCAAAATCAGATTTTGACAGACAGCTAAACCCATGAGCCAAACTCATATTTGTTTAAAGCAAAAAATAACACCAGGCAGAATTGAGTCAGGTAATGGGGTGTAAGTGTGTCATCCAATATTATGCTGCTACATCTTTCTCAGCGATGGGTCGATAGCATTTTAATTCTGTCATGCTTAAGATCCTTTAGAAAGGTTACCATATGGACCGGGCCCTACTGGTCTTTAGAATAGTAGTAAAGAATGTGTAGATTTTTCTTTGGGACAAACTCAGTTGTAGCATCAAGCAGATTGATTTTTGTAGCACTGATGTTTTGCAACAGGGTCTGAGGAATCTTTTTTCTATAATATTGTATTTCAGATTTTTAATCATTATTTTTGCATGTCACCTTGATTTGATTAAGGCAGGCAACAAGTTAATTAATGTTTTAATGTATTTAATTAATGTTTTAATATATTTAATTAATATTTGCAAAACAGTATTCCAGGTCCTGATCTTTGACTAATTGGCCTTATTCTTCTGTGGATCTTACTTTTTGTAAGGGGTGACAGGGGTGAAACCTAAATGGACATGATGACAAAAATGGACATGATGACATCCAGGTGGCTGGGCGGAGCCTGCTACCAAGTATGCCTGCAAAGGTAAGCAAACAGTGAGGGGATAATCTGCTGTGTGACGTGATTTATATTAGCTAGAAAGCAGGAAATACTGCTTTCTAGCTAACTTAAATCACATATCACAGCTGATCGTTGGAGAAATTCACCCAAAACAGTAGCATTTTTACTACCATTTCAGACCAACTGGTCCGAACCGGTGGCATTTCACTCCTGATCCATGACTGCTTAATAGGAATACAAAATATGAAACAAAATAATTATAAAAGCCATGTATTATATACCATAAGAACCCTGGCTAGAGTACTGAGCTTCAACTATAGAGATTCAGAGTGAAGTTTAGTCAGCTATTAACTTCACTAGGAATATGCGACCCAGTTGCTGGAAGTCTTTTAGTTTAGTTAACCCTTCTGGACTGAAGTTCATTCTTAGATCTGGGTGGCTCCTTCCACACCAAGAACAGGAAGGTATGAAAGACCTGGCTACTCTCCCAGGCCTTCTGTTACATTTAATTACCTTAAGATTTTGGACATAGCCCCACTAGCCATGGAAATAATTTACCATATTTGTGTTTTATTAGAACCTATTTAAAGAATGGAGTTGGGCAAAATAAAGATCTCTTAATGGTTACAATTAAGGAAGGGGCCCAATCTCCTATTAAACATATGAAGGTTTTTGGCTTGGCAGTTTCTGTCCATGGATTGGCCTTTTTGTACTTATTATGTATAACATAATTACTTCTTTTGTCTAATAACTATATATCCTAGCTTGGAGTTTATGGCCACCTTCTATGACAGTCCAGACTTTTTTAATGTTTACCCCTTTGTTGCCAAACATAAAAGCAAGAGTGCTGATAAAAAAATTGCCTCTTTCTCATGGAATATGTTGTTTCTTTTTTTAAAAAAAAGTTTGTGTTTAGTCTGTCCTCTAGCCTCCCACTCCTCCCAGTCATGCTGTTTTACTGTCTATAAAATCTTCCGTTTTACTGATCTTTGCAGTTTTGCTGAGGTTGTTGTTATTGCATTCCTTGATGACTCACTTGTAGGATTCGTCTGTATGAGAATTTCCTGCAGTCCTGCTTAACTCCTGAGAGGTAAAATGAAGGAGGAGACAGCATTAGAAACAACTCAAGTTAAATAGGCATATGCACATTTTCCCCTCTTGGATTGCCATAACCATAATTTTAAGGCAATGGTGTGGAGAAATGTATCTCAGTTTTAAGGAAGTGGAACACATGAAATCCGAAGCTTAACATGTGTAATCTATTGACTCTCATAAAAATATAATTAAATCATTAGTCTTCTTAGGTCAGCAGTATTCATATGTTCAGGAATGTTTTAAAAAGATAATCATCTTCTGATTACAGATTCATGTGTAAGCATAATAATCAAAACCTCAAGATAGAGTTCCTTGAATTAAAAACTCCAAACACCTTCCGCAGCAGCTTTTTAGGTAGTTAAAGAAAATATCAATTTACAAAAAAGGTCTCCCATCCCCACATCTAGGGATTTCTTATAACTAAAAATTCAGCTCCTATAAACTTAGGTCCAGTGATGACAATGCTTAAAAGAAAGAATTTATTTTAACAGCAGGATTTATCATCATTGTCATTATCTACGAAACATAATTTTAAATCAAAGATTTGAACCACAGAAGGAACTACTGAAGAATATGACTTTTTCTATCTATGTTCAATGCTCACAGATATTTTTGGCACAGAAGTATAAAGGGATGTTCTTACTAAATAGGATCTCTGTGTGTGCTTTGGAAATCATCCAGAATGTTGGTAAATTAGCAGCATTTGAATATTATTTCTCTGAAGATCTGAAAGAGAGTAATTATTAGATCATTGATCTACTGACAGCAAATAGTATTTAATAGCCCTCTATTTTAACTTCTATATTTAGATCACTAAGATTTTTTGTTTTTGCCAAAATAATTTCAGATGTGCCAGGGAGATGAAAAACATTTTTATGAGAACCATATTTAAAAAATATTCAAGTGGCTGTATTTATGTTTTTACACGCCTATTAAACTTTATGTCTGTGGAAAAATACATACTGGATTTGGTTTCAGCTTTATCACTAGAGTTTCTTATAGTGGCTGATGCATAAATGTTTTGGATTCATTTCCAGAAAGATGTTTCAGAATGCATTAAAACCACAAATGTAGAATCTGTGTGTAATTATTTAAAGTGGCCATGACTTTTCTTGGGATTACATGACAGCTACAAGAGATGCTTTTAAAAATTGCAAACAAGTACTAGTTTTGTACTCCTGCACACTCCAAAGCACCTTCTCTAAATTACATTTGAAAGATTGGGCAGCCGTAATGCATCTCATTATTGTAGTGGTTTGAATAAAAATGGCTTGCAAATTCTTTCCCACTTCAGTCCATCTGTTTTATTCCTTCCTATTCATAGATCTAGCTTTTCCCTTGTCCCAGGTAAGGGATAAATACAGGCAAATACCCTTCATAAATGTCACCAAGTTCATCTTGTTGACATAGAAGCCGATCATCTAGTGAGACTTGGTTGAACTCAAAAACCTAAGAAAGGCCATAATTGGTCTGAATGGCTTTTGACTGACTACAAATCTTATATCAAAGAGATTTGTGAATGGATCCGGCCATGATTCCTTCCTCACGCACTGGCGGCTGCTCTGTCTTTTTCACCCTCACCTTAGATTGGGTCACCACTGTTTGTGCTCTGGGGTCAGGTTGGGCTGCTACCAGTGCCCCCTAAGGAGGGATCGCTCCAGGCTTTGCTGAGGCATCAACTTTCCACTTTATTCCAGACATCATTAGGTTACAGCTCTCTCGGGGGCATGCAAGTAAACTGCATTACAAACTCTATGGTTTACTCCAGAAGCTGAAAAATCATAACTGTACAGGATAAAGGCAAACTATTTCCATATTTTTACCAAATAAATTAATCCAATGTATCTATGAAGCCTCTGGGAAGTAAGCTCAAAGGAGATCTAATCTTTTTTTTAATCCATGTACCAATCTAAAACTATGCCAGGTATGTTGCAACTAGCTCAGTGTCTCTTGCACCCTTGAGTTCTCTTCAGACATGCATATAAATGTAAATTCAAATGCAAAAGAAAAACGTGCATTTACCTGATTCTTAGCTTCCATACTGATAAAACAGCAAAGATAATCACAATCTCTTGATAAGGAAGTATTCTGGCACAAATGTTCTTGAACTGATACTTTTCTTTCCATTAGCAGTATATAGTGTACAGACATAATTGAGGCTAATGTTGGTAATCTAGTTAATTCTTTTCTTCTTTTATTAAAAATAATTAAAGTATATGATAGCCACACATTCAGAAAGATAGCAGTGGTTAAAAAAAGAGTTTACAACAATAATTACCAGGAAATATTGCATGCTATATGTAAATTGTGTATAACAAAGATTCGTAATCTAGTGCACTCTTGTCTTCTCTTACTGCAAAATAGTATATTAAAGATTGGTTGACCAAAGCCAAGATAGGCAATGGAGATCAGTATTTTAGGGCTCATCTGTAGATTAACATGTCATATGGAAGATTAGAGCTTGGAATTCAAAAGAAAACAGTAAAGAGCATGGATTAATGAAATGAAATTAAAGAATAACTATAAATATGTGTGTGTTATAAAATTAGGATAGTATAAGAGATATGACATGGTGGTTTGTTCATATGTGGGGAGTTAATGAATTTATGTATGGAACATACTTAGTTATGAAAACAGGGCTAATGCCTAAATTGATGCTAGAAAAAATCGCTTGGGATCATTTAGATTTTTATGCATATGCATGAAAGCAGAAATAGATAGTTGGTAAAAGTTGCATGCTATGTAGTAGGAAAAGGTACTAAAGTAAGAAACAGAGAAGACTTTGAGGGGGGAAACTGATAAAGTAAAAGAAACCATTAATGAGGAAAATATGGCTGGTCCTTGGATTAAGATTTACAAGGATATGAATATAAAACTTGTCAACTGCCATTATCTGTAAATGTTCAAAGTCTGTAATGAATGATGCTATAGGTTGGGGTTGGGGTATAAAAAGAATGATTCTGGAAAAGAAGCTGGGAGAAAGCTACTTTTTTGTACACACAAGTGTGATTTTGATGGAAATGATAACTTCTTTGGGATGTACTGTATCTGAAAAAAGCTACCCATGGAACATTCAGCAGTGTGAATAGAAGTAAAAACTAATAATGAAGTTACTTCCTGAATAAAACAAATAAAAGAACATTAAAAGGATATTTAAAGATCTGTATGGGAGTGATAGCAATATGTCAAAAAGTGGAACAGAAATAAATTCTATAAATGTTAATGTTCAAGGAACAATGTGTAAATGAACCAGATACTATAAATGTGAAAATGTTAACAAATTACAATCCTCCAGATAACTGGGATAATATTAAAATAAAGGTCAATTTGAAGCTTTTTTTAATGAATGTGTGAACATTGTATGTCTGATTGGGAATGGAAAGAATGCCATTATTGTTTTTTATATACCCGAAAAAGTTGAATGCTAGAACTATAGGATAGTACATTAAGAATGCTTGAGGAAATCTTTGATAATTTCTTTTGCTCACTACTTCTACACTCCCTTTCTGCTCTAGATTTTTAGTAACTACTGGTGGATAGCATAAAAAACCAGCAAGGACCACTGAGATTACCATGTTTTTTCCATATTATCTGTTTGTTGAAATACATTTCTAATATGCCGAGAACACAGGAGCAAAGAGATTGATTTGGTAAATAATGAAAGCAGAAAAAAAGAGAATAATATTTAGGTAAATTTATCTGGAAAATCCAGTGATTTTTTTTCCAGATGTCTGTATACTGTAGGTGTGTGTTTCTTTGCTGAAAAAATTGAACAAATAATTGATAAGCCTATGAGTAATTTTTTAAAAGCCACACACTAACACAGTGTTTAACAATGCAACCAACAATCAGCAAATCAACCAACCAACCAACCAACCAACCACTGAAATCCATCCCCTTTATTCCTTGTGAATGGGTACAGCAGCTTCAGAAATAATAAACTCAATAAAAAATTTTGAAAACTTGTTTTAAAAAAGAATATCTTCAGTAAGAATTTGGTTCTGAATTTAGTTTATCTAGCAAAATGATTCATCTTAATAAGTATAGAGTCCAATCACACCTGTAGGAGAAAGTGCCACCAATGAAAGCTTGTTATTGCGAAAACCCACTTAATAATCATATTACAGTTAAAGCCAAGAGATGTAACTACAAAGTCAGTCTTCTCAGTTGATCTTAATCAATAATCTGGATGGTATTGGGAAAATGTTTTTTTTAAATATTTGAGTCCAAAGCTCTTTTTAAAATTAAAGTCAGTATTTTATTTAAGGTTTGGAACCTCACTGGCAGCCTGCATAGTGTATAACAACTAAGCTCTAGCAGCCCTGCCTATCAATCTGGCCTCCATATTAATGGATCATTAAGATTTATTAAGACTATTTAAAAAATGGCATTAAATCAGCTTAATTTTCACACGCTTTGTGGACAACCTTAAAAACATGTGGGAACCTGTTCATTGGAGTTGAATGGTTAATTAATTCAAGTTATTTAATAAATAAAATTAAAGAAATATTAAATGATTCTGATCTTGATTCTCTTTCATAAAGAGGAGGGAAGAGAGAAGACACTTTCAAGAGTATGTAGTGGAGTCTGTTTCCTCAACTGACCCTTTCAAAGAGCTGATAATTTTTCTCCTTTAGAAATTCTGCTTTTGTCTAGTCTTCCTTGAGTCACCATGCAGAGACTCTCCATTCTGTTTTTCACAAAACAACTGGACATTTCCACAACTTGGTCTGGGATGATTCTGTTCTGACCTAGGCTTCCCAAGAGCATGAAGCAAACTCCTTGTCCCCACAAAAACCCCTTTTATTAATTTACTATGAATTCTGCTCATTTACATCCAACGAAGTCTTTTGAGGAAGGATTTACAGTCACAGACCTTATCTGGCTTGGAGAGCTGACAGGCTGATATCTGCAAAACTTGGCAAGAAGTCTTGAGAATGAACCAATTAAGCAAACTAATTGTGTCTGCAAACTCCACTCCCCTTTTGCTCCTCTTTTATTTCCTCTGGAAGGAGCCATTATCTCCATCTCTGGCCTTACTCCCAAGTCAACCCCTGTTCTTTAGCTATTCCCTTCATCTGGTAACTCTGCGCATGAGCACACTGCTTTTCATCTGCCTCACTTATGTCTGACTCTGAAAGCAGCTGATAACTGGCATACGGCTCTGGCCCTGTCTCTGCTCTGACAGAAAGACTTCATCAGAGCCTTCCCAAGTCTCCAGGACTGGCCCATGTTCCTCCCCAACCTCCTCACTGTCCGAATTTGCTGCCAGCTCTTCTGGCTGCTGGCAGGCCACAACAGATTCATGTAAGACCATGTAGCTGCCAGCTTGTTAAAATAGTAGCCTGAGCAAAGGACAGTCCCATCTTCCACCAGTGGACCATGATATACTAATTTTCTGATAATGGGCAGTTACATCAGTTTTCAAGTTAGCGTCTAGCAGCATTGTAGGAAATTAAAATGACATACAGTAAACCAGCTGCTAAGACCATCTATGCCTTTAAAATGAAATTGATCTTGGAAAGCTTATTCTAAATGTTTTGACATTTTGGTCTGAGGATAGGCAAATTACTGATAACTATTTAAATGTTTGTCCTTTTTTAAGATTTTAAATTTAAATCAAAATCAAACTCTTGAAAGTTATCTTATTCCATCTGCTAGTTTTATATATTTTGTTTGGAAGGGAACAAACAAAAAATCACTTGCGTCAAATAAACATTGTAAATGTAATTTTGCATGTCGAGAAGTATTGGCAGAATGGCTTCATAATTTTGTCTTAGATTGCAGCCCTGATGAAAACTCTCACCTCTCTCCAAGCTGATATGATTGAAGAAGAAAAATATTATTGGCACAGGAAATAGCAATTTTCCAGGCCTGATAAATTTTCCTGGCAGAAAAATCCTGATATGACCTGAAGGCTAAGAATCTTTAAGGCTATAAAGTTGAATCAAATGCAAAACATTACAGATGGAATCAATCATCAGGGTTTTTTCCTAAAATGCTTAGTTTAAAGATTTATTTACTCAATTATAACATTTTATAAGCTATTCTCTCTGAGCTTTTGTGGCATTGCTAAGTTATGTGATATGTAATTCCATTGTCATGAGAAAATAAAATATTTTTCATGATTATCATTCATGTTGTTGAAAAGCATGAGGTAATGAAACTCAAAGGTTTTTATTCATTTTTCACCAATGTATCCTAGCAGTTGATACTGTTTTCTTCCAAGAAATCATAACAGTTAGTTCCCAACAGGGTGTAACAAACATATCAGATCTGTAAGAAATAATTACATCTGTTTGCATGATTATCATTGAAAATGTTTTCTAAGCTAACATCAAGTTTGGTGTAATTAGTTGGGAAGGATAATCTGATTTGCAATTTCAGTTTAAAATTTGACAAGTTAATATTTTGCCATGTCAAGGATGAATATTTATTCTAGTGCAATTGACCAAGATTTAGATTTGTTTGCTTAGTAAATAGGGAAAATTAAAATTGAAAGCAGAAAAAGAGTATGTTGTTATATAAATTATAACAGATTAAGGTTACTATTTAGTTTATGTAAGATAAAGATTTGTTTTATATTTATTTGTTTGTTTGTTTTAGCACTGACTTCCAAAAGTAGGCCCTTATTCTCCCAGTACCTCTCTTGTGCCGCCAGTGGTGACACATCCCTCCAATATATACAAAAACATTTCCCATTGGAAAAAAAGGCAATGAAATTGGCTTTTCCATTTTTATCATCCATGTTATTTCAATGTAGTATAATAAATAGGTATTTCAGGTTGTTCAAGGCAGTGGGGTCAGCAGAAGCCAAGTCATGCCTGACAGCAACTGATAAACTCAGTTGAACTGTTGGCTTCTGTAAAGGGAATTAATGGATAATGTGATCCTCCCATTGTCTCCTCTGCTTCTTTTGGGACTAGCTGCTGAATACAAGGAAATAGCTTCCAGTGACACTTATCAGATCTCGTCCGTCATGTGCTTCTTGAGACATTGCTCTAGAAGAGTTGGAAATTAGTGAAATTAATTATTTATGACAACTGTAAACTGTTTGAAACTGTGAACAGTTTATTTTTATTGGTGGAACTGTATTGCTTTTGGATTGGAATAAAGATATCTGGGTTTTCTTCTCCCAGTAAGAGACAGATGAAACTGCTCACCCATTCTTGAAAGGATCTTCTCATTGAATTTAGATTGCAGTGGTTTGTCACTCTAGGTGGATATAGGGATCCAGAGAACAGTCTCTTTCTGTACCTCAAATCTGGTCCCTTCATTTTCCAAGGAATTCCAAGCGATGAAGCAAACAAAAAAAATGCTTAAAATGCCAGTGAAGAATGATTAAAAAGAATTAAAAACAAATGATTAGAAACAACATTGAAGATATGTATCTGTCCATATTAGGACCAACTGTAGATAAAATTGATAGGAATGTGGCTAAATAATTATTTTTCCATCTTATTGCATCCACAAAATTCCTTCTGTGGCTCTGGCCTCTTACAGAGAAGAAAACATCTAAAGCATCCTATAAGGAATATATTAGCATTTGTTGAAATCTATTTGGAGTAGGATTTTGGCTGGCCAGGTTCTATGGAAATGTCTGAGAAAAGGATTTGTCTTAGGAAAGGTTGGTGTGATTTTCAAGGAAATAGACAGCATATTAGATCTCTGCCTTTCCTGGTTACTGAAATCATGTGATGATTAGCAGCCAACATAAAGTGGTGATAACTTCACCTTTGAGTGAAAGAGTTGCCTTACCTTGCCAGAAGGACTAGTGGTGTGTCCTTCCTCAAGTAACCATCCCTTGATCCAGCAGCTTTAGATAATTCTTCCATCTTTTCAACATCTCCTTTTGAGGAAAAAAGGAGAAGGCATGGGGTTGTAATTATAAAAGGCCATGGGGACAAAAATTATCTGGATCAATACTAGTCAAATTTCAGGCTGATATATAAGATGCAATTGATCACACCAGTGGAGGAATATTGCTATGATTGTTGATAGGGATGGAGCAGTTCTGATTTTGTTTGCTCTTAGTGACTTTCAGTATAATTAAACATATAAAACTTCTAGACTAATTCTGGAGTTTGGGAAGTGGCAGTGAGAAAAGTTCAATGTTATTGAGATTTTTCTTCTTCTTCTGTCAATAGTTTCCTTGGGATAGAAGATTAAGCTTTAGGCCTTTGCTTTGTGGATCCACACAGGATTCAATAATCTCGCAACTCCTTTAAATATCGTTGTGAATTTCTGGAAGAAGTCACATATTGGCACAGGGTAGACAAAATCAACACATTGATGATACTCGGCATTTACATTTTGACCAAAGGTTGACCAGGTAACACTGTAGGTGACCTATCCCAGTGACTGGAGGCTGTAAGGATATAGATGAGAAGGAACAGGCTTAAACAAAACCTTAGCAAAATCAAATGATTTTGGCTTCCTTTCATTTCCAGATAATTATCATTCTTTAGTGAAATTGGAGTACCCCATATGGAACTTTTATATACTTCAGGGTTCTCCTGGACTCAGACCTCCTGCTCAATGAACAAATGGCAGTCATTGTACAGTTTCATGTGTTCCAGTTATGAGTTTTTCTGGATCAGAAGGACCACTCACACTTGAATCAATTCTTGTTTGGAGTAAGCATAGACAGTGACAGAGCCACTAATATTTGAATCAATTCTTGTTTGGACTAACAATATATAGAAGTATCAAAACATACTGCATTACAGCTGCCTCTTGCTCCTGCTGCGTACAAATGTCTATCTATCTACATTACAGCTATGTGCCAGAAAGGAGGATACCATCCAAACTATCTGTATTCTTAATTAAATTTCAGGATCCTATAACAGAAAACAATAGTGTTCCATGAGATATAAGGGATGAAATATGGCATTTGTTTGTCCAATTCAGTGGGAAATTGCACTAACACCAAAAAACCTTGATGTCAGGAGAACAGCCAATATTCCTTTTAACCACACTGTCTTTCATATTCTTCTGAGCAGTAAATATTTGACTTGGTACTCTTGGGCATTTTCCCAATTTGGATGAAAATATTACATTTGGAATTGCATATTTCATGTTCCTTAATCTACTAATCTCCAAACACATTTAATTAGAACTGCATGATGAAGAGAACACAATACTTTGGCCAATAAAATTAGGATTGAATCATTTGTTGCTATATTACATATGATTTATTGTTATATAGAATTAATAACAAAATATTGGTACTAGCCACCCACAATAGAATTAAAAACATGTGTTTTTCTTGTTAACAGAAGTAGCTAAACAAAAAAAATCTGTTGGATGAATGTTAATAGTTGCAAAGAAGAGGTAATGTTTTGGACCAAAACTTTTTTTTCTGAATATTCATGTATGTTAGTTGTGGAATAATAAATCCAGTTAATATGTCCAAGATTCTGACAAGATTCACACACACACACACACACACATATCACAAAAACACTCAACACTCACACAGGAATCATGAATTCTCCAGAACCATAAAGCCTACAAACTTGATATTTGGCACGTATGTTCCTCTTGGCTTCTAGATGCTCGATAACAAAGGATTTTTTTAAATGACCATCAGAGCATTAGTATTTTGTATACTATTATTAATATGCTCTGATGCTGAGGAGTTAGATGTTCTACTCCCCCTCACAACCTGAAAATGTGGACATGGACGTAACCAACACGTGACTGTTGGCCAACATCTGGCCTGCTGGATTGTAGTCATAGGTCAAGAACTATCTCTGCCTTCCTTTGCATGGCAGCCTTGTCATAGTAAACTCCTTCTCCTTTCTGGAAATTTTCTTCTCTGTTAGAGGCACCAAAATAATCCAGAAAATGTAAGGTTTCCTGCTGCAGTCTAGATGACATCTGAGATACCTTCCAGCCCTAAATTGCTGTGCTGTTTCAATGCATCTTCTGAAGCCATGTCTAGTGCCAGAGTTTGTAGTGCTTCCTTCCTGTTCTTCCTCTCTCACTTTCTCTTTCTCTCTTCTCCTTCTTTCCTCTTCCTTTTTTTCTCTCTCTCTCTCTTTCTTTATTTCTTTATTGCTTGTCTCCCCATTCCTTCCTTTCTTTCTCTTTTTCTCTTTCTTTCTCTTTCTCTTTCTTTATTTCTTTCTCTCCCTGTCTCTTTCTCTCCTTTTCTTTCTTTCTTTCTTTCTTTCTTTCTTTCTTTCTTTCTTTCTCTCTCTCTCTCTCTCTCATTCTGTCTTTCTTTCTTTCTCTCCCCCCTCTCTTTCTCTCTCTCCCTCTGTCTCTCTTTATCTATCTATCTTCAGGAGGTGAGGGAGGTGAAAACGGGCCATTTAACCCATTTTTTTGCCTCCTTTCACCCCAGCCCCCACCCCCAGAAGCATTCTGCAGATCAAAACCAAGCAAAACCTGCTTGTTTTTTGGGCAAAAATGGGCTGCTTTGCCTGAGGTTTTTTTGCCTCCTTTCATCCCTTCCACCCCCAGAAGCAATAAGCAAACCAAAACCTGAAGGGTAAGCAGCCTTTGGCAGAGGCAGGAGGCAGGAGGAGGCAGTGGATCAGTGGTGGGTTCTGAACCCGTTGTAACCGGTACGGTGCCGGGGGCCTACGACATCAACGCCTGCACATGTGCACAGTGCATACATGTGTACTTACCACCCCCGACACTCCGTGACACCTCTGCAATGCTCCAGCTTCTCGGCAGAGCATCACGCAGGCACCATACAGTCCATGTGCGAAAGCCCTGAAAACTTCAAATACCAGTATGGAACATGGGCGGGTGGGTGGGCCCTCTGGAGCACCATACCGGAACGGTACCTGGTGCTCCCGGCAGGCACCAGTATGCCTGTATTGGGGCGTTCCTGTCGTAACCCACTATTGCAGGTGATGCACGTGGCAAAGGTGAGGCAAGGCAAGTGTCTGAGCAGGCAGACCAGTTCGGGGGCATGGCCAGCTAGCCATCACTACCGGTTCTGGGACCCAGGCTGGCATAGGTGGAGCTTCAGTAGGGCAAACCTGAGGGAGAAAAGTGAATAGGAGAGGAGAGGCTACTGTGGGGCAAGCCTGAGGGAGAGAAGGGGATATAATAGGGGAGTTTTATGTGGGGCAAGCCTGGGGAAGAAGGGGATAGGATCGGGGAGCTTTCTGTGGGGCCAGGCTAAGGTAGAGAAGGAGATAGGATATGGGAGGTTTCTGTGTTGCAAGGCTGAGGGACAGAAAAGGATAGGAAAGGCTTCTGTGGGGCAAGCCTCATTAATTTTCAAGCTGTAAGTGTCGATTTATCAAACCCGATCACATAGTTTCGTAGCGGAGCATGGGTATTCAGCTAGTGATATATATTCCTCCCTCCTCCCCTCCCCCTTCCTTCCTTCCTTCCTTCCTTCCTTCCAATTTTCATCAACTTATCTTCTTAAAATAATAATTTTAGATAAATCTTCTTCCTAACATATTCACGCAAGTGCAAGGTTAGCTGTGTTTCCAGGGTGCAGATCCACAGCTTGCATATCTTTGTTAATGGTATCTTTCCATCTCTGTTTTGGGCTCCTACAAGGTCACTGGCCATTGACTTCTAGTTGGTAGGCAGTCTTGGCAATGGTGGAAGGTGCTGCTCTTAGGACAAGTTCACACCAGGGAAGCCAGCATTCTCTCATCTTCTCTATAATTGGTGCCACACCAAAATGTTGTCTAATAGTGTCATTTCTGATGTGATCAAGAAGGGAGATGTTCAATATCCAACGGAGTATTTCCATTTCCATAGCATGGAGATAGCTTTCGGTCCCTATTGCTGCTGCCCAGCATTCAGTGCCATACAGTGCAACAGGGCAGATGGTTGTCTTGTAAATCTTAGATTTAAGATGGGTTGTCATTTGTTTGTCACATAGCACACCAGTGAGTTCTCACCAATGCATCCAGGCTGCATTCACCCTTGCCTGCACCTCACCATTGATGTCGCCATTGCCTTGGAGATGGGATGCCAGATACCAAAAAATGTCCACCTTCTTTAGGTTTTCTCCATTGATTTGAAGCATTCCAATATATAATTTTAGATAAACAGTGTGAAGAAGTTACAACAAAAGATGTTGTATTCAGGTGTTGCTCTTCTGAGATGGCACTATAGGAATGTGTTATAAAAAAATAATGATGGAAATAATGAAAAAACAAGATTTGGACCCTCAATTTTAAAAACTGTTTCAAAACAGCTTTTTTAAATAAAAAAGTTAAAAAGAAGGAGAATTTTCTTTCCTCAATCTTCTGACCCCTGAATTGGTTCCCTAAACATTTAATTTTACTATTGTCCCTACACATCTGAGTATGGAAAATCAAGTCAGAAACATAAAGCAACAGCAGGAAACTGAGGGTGGAGGGTTGCAAAGAACATTCTTGGTGGCTGCTGCTGCAATTGGCAATTAATCATCCTTCCATTTCCTTTTGGAAAGTGTGCTTTCTGTTTGAGCGCCAGCAGAAATGCCTGCAGTCATAACACCTCAAGCCTCAAATATAATAAGATCATCTTGCTAGGCAGAGTGAAATGAGGTTCATGCAGTATTTGGCTTTCTGATTTTCAGGTTTGTTGGCATAAGCAAAACAAGTTGACCTTAACATTAGAATGTGTTGCTAGCATCCCCTTCTCTATAGCCACTGGTTTCAATTGCCAAACCTTCAGAAATACTGTATCACTGCTATGCACCCTATTCCCCATGAGTAAACCTGATGCTCTACTGACCCATTGAAAAATTCAGTATGTCAACAGCACTGCAATATTGCTTCAAAGTTGTGTTTCATTGGTTCAGTGCTGCGTTAATTTATTTGTTTGTTTTCTTTTGTCCTGCAGTAGGGAAACAAAAATGTCACTCAGTTGAAACATCGTAAAATGCCATGGCACTTGAATGAATGGAAAGAACTGTTCTATGTTTTTTTTAAAAAAAAACATGATGAAATGATAGCTGATGAACTTTGCTTTCAGTAAAGAATCTGAGAGCCAAATGAATCAAGAGATTTTTCCTGTGAGAAATTTCTACATTACAGATCCAATATTAACAGTAATATTTCCCCCTGCACTGTACCTGGGCTAGAAGTTAATTTACTCAGTTGCAGAATTAATATGCATAGGTAGGGTTGAATGACAGGCCCTTCTTCTAACCAAGCCAAAGGACCCTTCTCTTTAGCAAAGAATGCTACCTATATGGCTGATAATGATAGAATCAATTTTTTTTAAGGCCTACTCTTAGGTCATTAGTTCTAGCTAAAGAATTAATTAACTAACTAACTAACTATTAATTAACAAATAGTTAATTATTCAGTGAACCAAGGAAACCTAAGCAAATCCATGTGTCCTAATGATATATTAGGTTCCATCCTTACAGTTGCTTCTTAAAAATTACTTCAATAAGATAGAAATCTACTGTGCCATCTTCTATGTCCAAACTGCTGAGGCTGCTTGTTTAGTGCCCTAAAAGAGAAGAAAATCAGGCATTTTCCTTTTCCTCAGTCCTTCCATCTCTATTTTTTCCTAAGGTGCCTAACCTTCACCATCTCACATACCTGGGTGGCATGTGATGGACCATATACATAATGAAGAATGACAATGGGATAACAGAGGCACCAGACCATATACATAATGAAGAATGACAATGGGATAACAGAGGCACCAGGCAATTCTCATTCATTTATGTGAAACAACCAATCATAAATAATCTGAACCAGCCCTATCATTCAAGTGAGAGAAGATAGTGAGTATATCAGTACATGTGGCCATTTGTTACAAACTAAAGTCATGTTTACCTGTCTATCTTTTCACTTACTCATGCCTTAGGAGTTTCACTTGTAAATTATGCAATACAATCACTTAATCTGGAGCTGGTACAGAATGCAACTAACAGAAAAGCTGAGTGGGCTTATTGGGAACTAATCCTAAAAGCACTGAACTGATTTCTTATGTGTTATAAGACCCAGTTCAAAGAATTAATCAATCTACCTTCTGGAGAAATGCATATTAATGTAAAATAGTAAATATTGGTATTTTAAAAAATCATTTTTGTAAAGTAATGTTGGCCAAGCACTAATGTACTGTTATTGTTTAGATACTTGTTGTGTGATAGCTGTTAATTATTATATATAAGCTTTTTCTTCTATTTTTTAAATTATTATTTTGATAATGGTTTTTCTTTCAGGGAAAAACAGAAAGCCCGCAATGAATGCATATTAACCTATTATTTACTGCCAGGCATCCCTCCATAGCAACGGCAGTTTTCATTTTTTTCAAAGTGTCTAAATTATGCAAGGTGTTAGACCAGTGTTTCTCAACCTTGGCGACTTTAAATCCTGTGGCCTGGGGAGTTCTGGGAGTTGAAGTCCACAGGACTTAAAGTTGCCAAGGTTGAGAAACACTGTGTTAGACTATGATAAAAGCTGTCTTCTATTACATTAAGATACATATGTAACCATTGCTTCCTAGGAAAATGTTGTTTTTAACAAAGAAAAATATCTTCTCACTATGAAAACAGTGGTTTGTTATTTATAAAAATAATTCACTACCCTTTTGTTAAAAGCATACTAATTAAAGAGACTGACAGTTTCTGTCATTTCCATGTAAGAACTCAGGAGTATAAACAAATCCAACACCGTGTGTTAGTTATGGAACCATGTAGACACTGACCTTCATCAAGGACCTGAAATGTAGATTCAGGGCTACATTTAGGAAATATGTACTGTTATCTGTTTATCCAACAGCAGTTTATTCTTGCAGCCTTGCAGTCTATTTTTGAAAGGACCTATTAAAACACAGCTTGTATCAGCTATGCTTGATGTCATTATCTACAAATTAAGCTCTTTGACAAGATATTGCTGTAACCATGTTTTCTGCAGCCAAGGAAAGCAACAGCTCAGTAATATCTGTTTGTTGATATAATGTACATTTCCCTCTCTCCTATATTTCCTGACCTGTTAGTTCTGCTTATGATAGTGGGGATATAGTTTATAATTACAACAATAATCCTGAAATATTTCAGAACGACAATCTTTAAATATTTCAGAAATATTTCTGAGTAGTGTACTAAAACAAAATATTGCCATTTATCACTGGTCCATAACTGGAGTGCTGTTTTTGGGAATAGCTTGGAATATGGATTTCACTGTGTCCTGTTTTAGATTGTATTTCTGAAATAATCTTTCATTGTTTGACAGTACTCAAGTTCTGAATCTAGCTATGGTCCCTGGGAAGATTTATAACTGAATTATACATGAAAGATGTTGGAGAGTAAAACAGACCTGTTTTCATTTTCTTTTTTGTGCTGAGTATTTGTGCAGAAGGAGAATGGCATGTGTTCCTCTGGTTCTAATTTCCCTCTGAGTATTATTACTATAAATTGAAAATCTTCTCCTTCCTTTTACTTTCCTTTCTCTAAACTAACCAAATCCTCCAAATTAATAAAGTTTTGCTTAATGTTATTCCATAGGTATCCATTAATTTTTTAAATGGTATATATTTGGTTTAGTATGAGAAAGAATAATATTAACTGAACAAAATGCAAGAAGTATTCTTGAGCTATGGAATCTTATCTAAATTTAGTTAAATTTTTGAATTCAGAATACCACAGTCCTAAACACATTTAATAACATGTTAAGGAAATTTCTTAAACTGAGATAGCAACTTCCATTCAGCAAGTAACATAAGAATCACTTTTGCAATAGTAAGAGTTTAAACAACACTGATGGATGTTCCCGAGTTCTGAAACACTATATGAAAGTGATTATTTTTCCTTCCTTGCCTTCAGATAAATATCAAGAATAAGGCTAGAAGACCAGCACCAAACCATTAGTACTTCCCACTCTTCACACTTATAAAAGATTTCAAAAATAACTTTGTACAAAATAATGAATACCATTTTCATAGGTTACTCTTTTTTTATTAACAACTCTTCATTCTAGGAAAATAGAAATAGCCTCAATTGACAGAAGAAAGAGTCATCAAGGGGTTATTAAAAGTGTATTACACAGAACTTGCTTATAACCCTGTTGCCTTCATTTGTGTTGAAGAATGCGACCACATTGCTAGATCTTAAGAAAAATAGTCTTTGCTGACTTTCAGGTACAGAATGAGATAGAACATTTTAAGATAACCCTGATAAAACAATACTTTCTTTTTTATAATTAAAGGAATGCTGAACTTGTTCAGAAACTAAAGGATTTATAAACAAATCTGGTTACTCCCTCATTACGTGAATAAGTAACTTTCTTTTCCTATATGGAGCACTGTAACTTGGAAAAAGTTGAACCAAGTTTAGACTTCAGTGTAAGAACATTCTAATGCAAGATACAATTGCAGGAATCAATACAACTTCCCCACTCTCAGACTTTAGTTCTTTAATCACTCTATCCGATTCTGTAACTTATCCATGACAAGTCTAAATAATAGTTATATTGATTATTTAAGTGATAACTGGAATAACAGAATTGTTTGCTTTGGTCTTTCAAATGTCAATGTCAAGCTACTTTTATACTTTATATATTTTATATTAACCAACCTTAAAATTGTGATAAATGACATATAATCCATTTCATCCCGGGAACACCTTTTTTGAATTATTACCATCTGGCAGATGGTACTAGATAATAAAAACAAGGACAAATAGGCTGAAAAGCAGCTTCTATCCAAGAGCAGTAACTATATTGAATTCTGCATTATAGTGCAATATTAATGCAATATAGGGGGTTTTCAATTCAATTGTATAAAAGGAGGTATGTGTGTGTTTTATTTTTATAGTTAAAATGTACACTGAAGATGGCATTTAATTTTGTTGTATGAGATGCAATGACAATAAAATAAACTAACTACATATAATGAGGCAATACGAATAAACTACATATTCTTTGTCGTTGGGGTATATACAGTGGTGGGTTGCCAATTTTTTTTACTACTGGTTTGGGTGCACTTGCACGCATGCTCACACTTGTGTATGGGCAGCAGCATCTGGGTGGGTGGGTGGAGCCTCCCACCACTGCTACTACCAGTTCACTCGATCTGGGCTGAACTGGGAGCAACCCACTCTTGGTATATAGTTCAGAAAGTTTAATGACATTCACAGGATTGTTAATATGATTCCTTCAAGTTCTTTGTTTTTATAACTAAAGATTCACATACACATAATAATGTATATATGAAACAGTGGTAGGTTTCAAAATTTTTTAGAACCTATTCTGTAGGTGTGGCCTGTTTTGTGGGAATGGTTCGGCAGTCATGTGACTGGGTGGGAGTGGCTTGGCTGTTATGTGACAGGGTGGGCATGGCCAACTTGTAAAATGTGGTGAAACTCACTTAACAACGCTCTTACTTAGCAACCAAAATGTTGGCTCAGAAACTCTGGCATTTGAAGCACGCAGGTCTTAAAGCTGTCAAGTTACAAGACCCTTGCACCCCTAACCCTTTACAAAAAAAAGCCAGGGTTGTTCAAACTTGACAGCTTTAAGACTTGTGGACTTCAATTCCCAGAATTTCTCCATCCTTTGCTCAGCTGCTATCGCTGGGGGTACCATCAGGACAAGCGAGGTTTTGGGAGGGACCTTCTCTTCCCCTCCAGAGAGCCCATGCTGGGAGAGAGGAAGCAGGCTGGTTTGAATGGGGGGGGGAGCAGGCGGTTCAGTGGCCAGTGAGTGCCTCCTTCACTCATTCAGACAGGTGGAGAAAGAAAGGAGGCATGCGATACTGAGGGTGAAGGAGCTCTCCTTTATCCTTGGTGGCAGGGGTGCTTTCTCTCGCTCCTGATTTCTCTCTCACCTCTTTTCTTTCTCTGCCTCCCTCCTTCACTCATTCAGGCAGGCAGAGAAAGAAAGGAGGCATGTGATAGCTGAGGGTGAAGGATCTCTCTTTTGCCCTTGGTGGCGAGGTTGCTTTCTCTCATGTCTCCTTTGTCTTGAACCTCCTTTCTTTCTCTGTCTGCCTCCTTCACTCATTCGGGCAGGTGGAGAAAGAAAGGAGGTGTGTGATAGCAAATTTCTTGCCATCGCTGCCTTGCCAGATTCAGCAAAAGTGGCTCCAGCAGCAATGGAACATGCTTGGGGAAGGGAGAGCCGGAACTGACTGACCGGGATTGTGCTTCAGTCGCCGCTGTGAAAATGTCTTTTGCAGCGTCAAAATGTCTTTTGACGGATTGACACTGCAGGAGGGAAGGAATTTAGCTAGTGTTGGAAAGTGCCTTCCCTCCCCATCCAGAGAGTCCATGCTGGGACACAGGAGGAAGGTGGGCTGGTTTGAATGTGGGCGAGCAGGTAGTCTGGGGCCGGGACCTCCTTTGCTCATTTGGGCAGGTGGAGAAAGAAAAGAGGCATGTGATAAAGCACCCTCACCACCAAGGACAAAGGGGAGCACCTCAGCTATTGCGGACCATGTTTCTTTCTCTGCCCGCCTGAACAAGCAAAGGAGGCACTGCTGCCCGCCCACATTCAAACAAGGCTGCCTTCTCTCTCTGTATATGGGCTCTCTGAAAGGGGAGGGAAGGTCTCTCCCAAGACTTGCTTCCCTTACTTTGTGGTGCAGTTCCAGGATGGGGGGGTATTCTTTTTTTCACTGGTACGGGGGCGTAGCTTCGACCCTGTCTTCCTTCCGCCTCCAGTCCAGCCCCACACAATCTCCCTGCCACCCCACTGACCTAAGGACCGCCTACAGTTGGCATTCTCCTGGCAATCCTTCCTGGCTGAACCTCCAGAGCGGTCACATTGCAGTGGTGCATGGGCTGTTGACCAACCAGGGCCTGCCTGGATGCTCGGAGAGGAAGGATTGGCAGGGGAAAGCCAACTACTGCTGGCAAAGGAGCAGCCACCCAGCAGCTGCTGCGTCCCATTGCAGGCACCCAGGTTGCCTCGATGTCCCACCTCCCTGCCGCCTCCAGCCCCGCACAACCCACTGACAACTCTCTGACCTCGGAACACTCTGCTGGATGGCCACTCCTTCTCATCTTGCAGATGCATCCTGGCAGTGGCATGTGGGCTACTGACCATCCCAGGGGCCACCCAGTTGCTTCTGGAGGGGATAGGCAGATGGGCAGCATTCCCCACTCCACCTCCCCGGCCGCCTGCAGCCTCAGAGCCTCGGCTGGGCGGGCAAAGGAAGTGGGTGGGTGGGGCAAGCATGGTGTGGATGTGCCGGGTGAGCAAACAGGGGGGCAGGATGGGGAGGGAGCATTCCAGTACAGGGCCTCCGGAAGTTCAGGTACAGGAAGGCATGCTAAATTTCACCAACCAGTACACCTGTACCGGTGCGTACCGGCTGAAACCCACCCCTGATATGAAATCTATTCCCAGGTCAAAAGTGTTAGAGGCATAGAGGTATAAGCTACATAACCATAAGCTTTATATACAATTTGAAAAGGGAAATCTAATTGTGAACAGCAGTAGTGAGAGCTGATACTTGTTTTCTGTTGACATTTGGATTTTTTTTTAAGAAGCAAAAAGGTGGAAAAGAACAGAAATAACATTTCTAACTGATCTGATTTAACTTCATAGAGTGACTTAAGATGTAACAATTTAAAAGTAGTCATTTTTTTGCTGTAAGATTTTATTGAGAAACAAATGAATAAAAGAGTTTACTCTTTCTTTAATTTAGAAAAACATTATGATGAAGTAAATAGATTTAAACTTTTGAAATTTTACTCAAATACCAAGTACATTGTTATATGGAAGTAAGTGGGATGCAGTGGGAGTAGACTATGTAAGTAGTTATGACTCATCAAATTTCTAGTAACACAAGTAAAACATGGTTAAGGATGAATGCTTGCTACATGAGTCTGGATTAAACATATAGGTAAATGACAGGCATAAAAGAAATATATTTAGGTGGTTTGCTAAGAGTGAGGATTGATCTCAGAACACTCAGAAAGGAGAGTGAATGATCAATAAGAAAACAGAGACTGAAAAAGTAAATGTGAAGAAGTGATCAGAACTTCAAAAATAAAGATAAGAAGTTTAAAAAACAAGATGCAATGTCTGGTTCTGTGTAGAAGCAAAGATAGTTTGCAAGATAGAAAGGGATATAGTGGATAATATACATATAAACTAGATTTAGTCATATATCAAATGAAATCTTGATTATGTCATAGACCAGTGTAAACTGATATATCCTTTTTCTGCTTATCTTCTGTCTTTCATTTTAATGGTTTATGATCTTTTATTCCATTCCAAAGTTTGCATAATAAAAGTTTACCCCATGAAGATGTAGCATTATATATTTCTTCATTACTGAATATATTAATGAACTAGATATTTGATTGGTAGTCTTTATCTTCCAAAACATTCAAACTGACTTTATATGGGTAGTTTGCATACAAAAACTACCATCAGATTTTGGTAAGCAAAGAACTTTGAATTCAATGCCAAACTAAACTTGGCTTCATATTCCTAAACAAAAAGCAATTGCTGAACTGAGTGTACACATACAAAAGGAAAATAAGAGATAAACACACTAAAGATTACACTGACATCAGGAGTAATGCCAGGACATATTTTCTGCTCTGGTTGCTTCTGATTTCTATACTTATGGCTGCTACTTCCAAAGTGTCTTCTTCTATTTTGCTCTAGAAAAAACAAGCTGAATGAATAAATTGCTATATTGTTATTTAATAATTAGGATGCCAAATGTGTAAATAATATCACCAGACTATTTGTTATTATATGTAAGGGAGTATAATTTTTTTCCTCTATGAAATTGTTTGGACATAAATTAGTTATATCAAATTAATAAAATAATAAAAAAGGTAATCAAAGCTCTTATTTATTTTTATTTTTACATACAGTAAAATTGAAATCTAAAGAAAAAGAGAGAGGAAGGAAGGAAGGAAGGAAGGAAGGAAGGAAGGAAGGAAGGAAGGAAGGAAGGAAAGCATGGAAGAAAAAGAAAGAAATGAAAGTTACGAAATACAGGTAGTCCTTGAGTTACAACCACAATTGAACCCAAAATTTATGTTGCTAAGTGTAATATTTGTTAAGTGAATTTGTCCCATTTTATGACTTTTCTTGCCACATTTGTTAAGTGAATCACTGTACTTATTAAATTAGTAACACTGTTATTAAATAAACCTGGTTTCCCCATTGACTTTTCTTGCCAAAAGGTCACAAAAGGTGATCACATGACCCCGGGACACTGCAACCGTTGTAAATGTGAATCAGTTGCCAAGCATCCAAATGTAAATCACGTGACCATGGGGATGCTGCAATGGTCATAAGTATGGAAAATGTTCATAAGTCACTTATTTCAGTGCCTTTGTTACTTCAAATGGTTAATAAGTGAACTGTTGTAAGTTGAGGACTACCTGCATTAACAAATCTATTTTGTCTCCCTTTACCTTAATTCTGAACATTTTCAGTCATTAAATCCATAAATCATCGTTTTACTTTTTTCTTACTTTAACAAAAAGACCATAAAATGTTTCCAGTCTTTTAGAAAGTACAATATTTTTTTTAAAAAAACACAGGCTCTTTATTTTCTGAGTAGAATAATCTACTCAGAAGGCCATATGATAATTAACATCCAAGCATGAATCCATATTCTTTTTCTTTGATGTCCTCCTAACTCCCCATTTGCTCCTTTTTCTATTTTACTTTATGACACCCTTCATGTGATAGACTGCCTCTTTCCCCATGTTTCCAAGGAGAGAAACAAATTGCTATTGTAAACATTTTCTATTTATTACTTGCAAAAGAGTTTTGGAAAGAAATCAGATCAACGATTGAATGAAATTAAGCCAAGGTTGGTACCTATGTTTTCCATAGTGTACCTATGGTACACTATGGAAAACAAAATGAATCAAATTCTATTCCAGTGTTGCCAATTTCAGAAATGTGGTTGACATTAATCAACCACATTTTACAGAAAGATACAGAGGTTCTACCACATGTTCTGTTAACAATAAAAAAGAAAAAGAGGCAGCCTGACCTAGAGAGAGAAAGTCTTTCATTTGGCTAAACAGTGCTAAGCAGATTGCAGATCAGTGTGTGCTCTAGATTTATTTATTTATTTATTTATTTATTTATTTATTTATTTATTTATTTATTTATTTATTTATTTATTTATTTATTTATTTATTTATTTGCAAATATTTAATCAGGATTTGAGCCTTTAATGTTTTCTCTCTTATTACGCATTCTTTTTTAATGGTTTTTAAAGAAAACATATTGGTCCCATTATGAAAAATACTGCTACAAAACACTTTAAAAATATATATACTTGATATTTACTATTAACAATTATTATTCTTGAAAAAAATATTGCTTAGAAGATGAGTTTTATACTGTAATCCCATGTCTACCTTTTTGGAAATAAGTAACTCTCATTGGAACCATTGAAACACACCGCACCCCGTTGTACTTCATCCTTGTGTTTGGGTTTCTGCATAGTTTAGTCCATTTTGCCTTCAGAGACTCCTAATGGAAGATCTGACTCTGTGGAACCTATTATATTCTACAACTTTTTTATTGCTTCATAGGACAGACAGCACTGCACATATCACTGTATTTGCATAGATAGTCGACATTGCATGTTTTTATTTATTTGACAGATTTATGTATTTATCAGTGGTTACATGGTGGCCACACATATATGAACGGTGTCCAGACTAATATAGTCAAGAAAATTTTTTCTTCTCCCAAAATGCACCTTAACAGACAACATAAGAGATTGTGAAGTTCAAACTTCCATGAACTTGACATAAATACTGGAAGCAAAGCAGCAGCAACTGGGGAAATATTCACATCAAGAGAGTTCTTGGTTCATGGTATGTATGTGCGTGTTAAAGTGCTTTGGATACTTTCATTTTAATCAGTAGCTGAGATTCCTTGCGTAATTTTGTTTAATAAACTTTCTACAAACAGTCACAAAGTGGTGAATTCAATAGATGCTCAGGAAATAGCACACACATATATGAACGGTGTCCAGACTAATATAGTCAAGAAAATCAAAATGGCAGGCATAATGTTGCAACAAACCTCTTCTTATGTGCATTGAATATGCAAGTGTGGACACACAACACAGGTAGAAAATGGGCAGGGCTTTAATCACACTGTTGTGACTGCAATTTTGACATTTTTTTTCTGTCCTGTGGACATCCCATAATGAATACTCATAAATTATCCTTTATCTGGTTGAAATTGTATTGGCTAACTATGAGTTAACCCAAATTGTATGATTTAAATGATTATGATTTGAGGTTTTGTAGTTCTAACACAATAATAATGTGTGCAAACAATCTAACAAAGGTGGTACAATATATATATATATATATATATATATATATATATATATATATGTATGTATGTATGTATGTATGTATGTATGTATGTATGTATGTATATGTATGTATATAATGTGTGTGTATGTATGTATGTATATATATGTATGTATATAATGTGTGTGTGTATGTGTATATATATACATATACATACATACATACATACACACACACATTATATACATATATATATATGTATATAATGTGTGTGTGTGTGTATGTATGTATGTATGTATGTATATGTATATGTATATGTGTGTGTATATATATATATATATATATATATATATATATATATATATATATAAAAACACACACACACACACACACACACACACACACACACACACACACACATATATATATATAGGGGATTACAATCAGTTACAAGCAGTTATAAGGAACAAAACAGCCAAGATCCCACACTACTCCTGGAAACACCAAACCTGAAGTAGTCAGCAGCAGCCTGAAGATGACGAATGTGACTTCGTCGAAACGTCGCCAAGACATCTCCAATTCTACGCGGGAGAAAACCCGAACAACTAGAGACCTACATACTAACACCCGCGAAAACCTCAGAAAACATTATATATATATATATATATATATATATATATATATATATATATATATATATATATATATATATATATATATATATATATATATATATATATATATATATATATAATCCTTTATTCAGAATTATAGTCCTAGACTTTTGGAAAAGGAAATAAATGCCAATTGATATTTAATATGAAAACATTTCTTTTTACTCTCTTTTTTTTTTGCAGAAGAGTTTTTCATGAACATAGATATGGTCAGATAGTCAGATGCCATTTTCCAAACTTAACTTGCAAGCTTGCTGCAAACTTGCAAAATCATCTGATTGATTACATGATTTTATTATTTATGAATGCATGCATTTTACAATTTGTGATTTTGCTGCTGGGTTTTACTTCTGTTATATGACTTCTTAACTCCTTGCTGTCAGATGCTTTTCAAGCAATTAAAGAAATGTTTGAATATAATAAAAATACCTGTACATATAAATAAATATATTTTCCTAGAATAGTTGTTCAAAAGATATATGCAAACTAAAACTGTGAAGAAGGAATATTTCAGCCTAATTTCACTGTTGCATTTATTCTTCTTGCCTCTGAGGTACAGAATCAGTAATAAACAGAACTGAAGACCCT
Source organism: Thamnophis elegans (assembly GCF_009769535.1). NCBI lineage: Eukaryota > Metazoa > Chordata > Lepidosauria > Squamata > Natricidae > Thamnophis > Thamnophis elegans. Next base: position 49,667,867 of record NC_045546.1, on the reverse strand, counting down.
CTAAAAAAGAAACCCACATAGTCATGAACAGAACTATTATATTCTCTGCAGTCTTTTTTTTAGACAGAATCCTCAGCAATAAATGGTGTAAGAAAAGCATTAACATACAAAGGGTGGCTTTCAGCAGGTTTTCTAACTGCTTATAATGTCTATGGTTCTTGAACTCAGAAAATCAGGTCATAAGATAAATGTACAGCTTCAAAACACTATTTAATCCCTTGCCTTTATATACATACAACATTCCTTCCATGAGAGAAAGAAAATAGCCAGAATGTACTTTTCTTAATCCACATTCTTCACCACCAATGTTTTTCCTAAGAAAGGGGATTTTTTAATAATGTAGTTTACAAGAATTTACAAAAGACAGCCAAGGCTTTCATACCAGGATAATGAAAGACTGTGCTTCTATAACATTCAGGGGGGGGGGGGGGGATGAATTGATTTTAATGAGGAATATTAAGAGCAGTAAATTCTTAGTGTAGTAAGAGTGCATTTATACAAGTTGGAAAGCTAATGATCCAATGTTTGTACTAAAATAGAAACATAAGCTTAATAGACACGTTCATGACTAAATGCATTTAATTTTTTTTAAAATTACTACTGAAGCCTTGAAATTTAGCATCCACTAGTTAAATATGTACCTAGACTCTATATTTGAGAAGAGTAACTTGAAGCATATGTTTATGGACTTTTCTGATTTTTTTGTATATAAAGAGAGCATGTTAATGTCTTTTTAGTTTATAGAAAATATGTTTCCACTTTAAGAACTTTTGGTGCTAAAAAACTTTATTTGTTAATATTTCTTTTCAGTTTCTCTCAATGGATATGCTTCTTATTTGAAAGAGGGGTTAAAAAGAAACAATAACTGTTATCTATTGTTATCCTAACATGCCAACAGGTAGCGTTGGGCTTTAGGTTAACTGTTTGAGAAAATTGCAACAGACATACATGGTTCTAAGTCTGGATACAAAATTTCAGTACCAACTTCTCACCAACATAAACTCAAATGAGATGGGAAAGTGTGTGTGTGTGTGTGAGGGGGGACTACAAACCAGGGACTACACTTTTGTCATACATACAGATAGTCCTTGATTTACAACCATTCATTCAATGGCAAATCAAACTTACAATAGCACTGGAAAAAAGTGCACTTACAACTGGGGTTTCCCCTTACACCTATCACAGTATCGCCACAATCACATGATCGAAATTCAGTTTGGCAACTGGCATGTATTTATGATGATTGCAGCACCCTGCGATCATGTGAATGCCATTTGTGACCTTCCCAGCTTGCATCTGACAACGAAATCAACACAAGAAGCCAGATTTGTTTAACAACCACGAGTCACTTAATAACTGCTTGATTCACTTAACAAATCTGGTAAAAAAAATCATAAAATTAGGTATAAATCACTTAATAATTGCTTTGATTGCCTATTCAAATTCTGATCCCAATTGTAATAGTAAAAGTATCAATAATAGTTGTTTGAACCACCTAAAGCTTACAAAAGTACACAGGCTGTTGGAATACTTATGCCACAACGACAAATATATAATGAACTAGGAAACCCTAAACAAAAAAACTCAAATAATGGGCTTGTGGGACTTCGTTTGCCCCCACCTCCCAATTTTATGTATCACTTCTCTGGAAAGGTACAATCTAAATTCATTAGAGCAGCTCTCCATGTACCATGGAGTCTGTGTCTTAAAACTCACATCTACAACTGGAGATTGGTATGATCAATGCTAGTGAATTTCATCTTTCAAATTTAGACAATTCTCCCTCTGCAGTTCTTAAGACAATATATGACCAGATGAAACAAACACTGAAACAAAGGATGAAGGATACAGAGAGGCAAACAGATCTAGGGAAAGTTTCAATCCTCCTGTGACTAGTACATAATAGGACACAGCTAGAAGCACCTAGCCATCAGAAAACTTTCTCTTTTGCTTGATACTATGCTCTGCAGTATTGGATGCTAAATGTAAAAAAGAAAGATTCATTGACTGAAAGTCTTTGTTCCTCTGATTCTAGAGAGACGGAAACACAAAGAATATGTCCTTCATTGCTCATTTTTTGGAGACATCCAAACCAGATTCATATTGCCTCTTAGTCGATATCCTGTTTGTCCAGATTTGGCATATGCCCAGATACTGCTTATAAATGAAATACCTCGTTACAGTGCATGTAGCTAGGTTTTGTACACAGCACAGAAGATGCATTGAACTCTGCACTCAGTATTTCCAGAGTGCATTCCCTGTAACTATATAGGTATTGTCACTTCACTGATATTAATAGATACTTTCACTTTGTTGCAGTGACGTGCGGTGAGCTTTATGGCTGGTGATGCAAGCGGGCAAAGCCACCATATGTCTACCGCTCTATATCTGCCAGCACCGGGGCTTCGGCGGAGCTTTCCAAAAGGCCCACTGAAGCCCCACCGCTGTGTCCGCCATACAGACAGGATGCATCCCACTCTATGGCGGACACAGTGGCAGGGCTTTAAAGCCCCGGCGCTGTGTCTGCCATACAGGTGGGACGCGTCCTGCTCAATAGCAGACACAGTGCTGGGGCTTCGGCGGGGCTTTCCAAAAGGACAGCACTCCGAACTCGGCATGAGCCGTGGCCAGGGCAGAAGGGAAAGCGGCAGCAGCAGAGAAAGCGGCAGCAGCGGCCGATGAAGATTCTGTGATGTAAAGTGCCCTGCTGCCGCCGAGGCCGACATTCACACTGCCGCTGATGCTGCGGGCGGGCGGCGGCATCAGCAGCAGCATGAATGTCAGCCTCGGCGGCGGCGGAGCATTTTGCATCGCAGGAGCCGCCTAGTGCCTTTGCTGAAGACCCGGGTATGGTGCTGGGCTGTTTGCAGCAAAAGCACTTGGCAATTCCCAATTATTTATCAATTATTGGGAGACGATCTCACAAAAAAAATCATGCAGATTTTAGAAAACCACTGAAAAAAATTGAGAATCCCTGAACTATCCAAAAAGACTTGGATTACAACACCCTAAAACTAACCAGTCCAGTGTCAAGTTTAAGACTTAAGGGAGAGTTTTTGAAATAAGAGACCTCTAAGTCTTCTGATAGTTCTGCTCTTGGCGGCTCCCGTAATGCAAAGTGGAGAGTTGAACTTGCTCACACAGGCGTGTTTTACAAGTAAGGCTCTGCTCCTATATTTTGCAGTCGCTCAGGTGCAAGGCATGATTCACTGCTCCCAGATCAGAATCACGTGCCTCCTTTGCATACGAAATTTTTCGCTTTTTAACCCTTGCTTAACTCTTAAAAGGTGAAAAATTCCTTATGCACAGGAGGCCCATAGTTCTTTCGCCTCCTCCTATGTTAACACTAAGCAGACTCGAAGTCACTGTGACTTGGAATCTGGCAGCAACTACCTTGGCTTTAATTATTTAAAAAAATTCTTTAAAATTCTTTTCTTTTCCTCATGACTGGTGAGGCCACACCTCCCCTGCCTCTAGTGACTGCACGTCCCTGGTTTGTTGCAATTGTAGATATTCTTAATATAGAGTTTACATTCTAATTTAATATAGGCTATATCCTGGATTTCATAAATTTTATGCTAGTTAGGTTATTTTGCAAATGTATTTTGCTCTGTCTTAAAATTTATTTGTTCGTTATCTGTACTAGTCCTTGACCATAATAAATTGAATTGAATTGATTGAATATCTTTACAATTATTTATATTCTAAAACTTTAAAAAAATTGAATGATTTTGAACTACATTTTACATAAGTTTGACTCCACTGGATTTAAAACCTGTGATTTCATATTGTTTGTAGTAAGAATTTGCAAAATTTCAAGATTTTAATACTTTATTATTTAAATAAAAGTTAAGTATAGCTCAAATATATATTTACATTGTATTATTTTAGCTTTGACTAAATGGTAATTTGATACAGTTTTTGTTGAAAATATTGCTTCCATTTATCTCTCAGATTCCATTTAAAAAAAATCAAGTCTTTCCATTGATTTATATTATTGGATTATTTAATCTTTGTATATCTGGAGGCAAACATTCATCAGTTTGGATTTACTGAATTCCCACCCACTTTCTCCAAGAAAGTGCCTGATACTTCAAGAACTTTCCATTAGGAAAGCACTGCCAAGGCTATATGGCATTCATGATCTCTTTGTCATTGGCCAAGCAAGCAGTAACAGCTAATCACTGTTTAAGAGATATGTTTAGGCTGTTGTAACTTGGCACTGAGTTTTGTAATGGAAAGTTATATTTTTTTCACTTTTCTAATCTAATCTGAAAGATATAATATACATTCTTTTTGTGTAAATGTAGCTGCATATTCCTTGCCTACCCTAGTCTTTAGAGTATGGAGTATTTTCTCTATGTGAAAGATCCAAAATGATTGTTATTATTCTTTTTTTTTTAATAAATGTTTTTTAATTTTAATTTAAAACAGGTACAGCATCTTTCTTTACATCTGTAGAAAATGTATCAATCAATTACAGATAAGTTTTGGTACATCTCCTCCACAGTCAACCAACATAACTCATATTAACTCAAGCATTATTATATATCCATTTTCATTTAACTGTAATTATTATTTAGAAATATTAATAAAAGTAATAATCTTGAACAATACCTGCCCACACCGGTGGGAAAATAAAAAAATAAAAAAAGGGCAAATAAAAATTAAAAATTAAAATAAAAAATAAAAATAATACAAAAAAAGACAAAAACGACAAGAGACAAGGCAGGAAAACAAAACAAAACACAGGTGTCTATTATGAAAAAAAAAGAAGTATATCAACTGGTTACAACATGCTTTGGTGCTTCTCTTCCATTAGCTCATATTAATTCAAATATCTTAACTCGGATATTTACCATATCAACATCATTATACCTCCAGTTTTAATTACCTATGGTTATTTAAACATCCTTCATCCTTAGCTATGCTAAAGAATTAATCCATAACACATGCTGACAATTCATTTACTTATTTGTAGAATCCTCTATTATCATCAAATCCTCATGTCCTATTTTAGCTGGACATCCATAATATTTAATTATATCATATATCATAACATTTTCCCAGTATTGATTAACATTTGATTGTATGTATTTTATTTAGTTTTTTTAATAGTGATAATTATTGTAGTTAATACTCTTTATGTATAATCTAAAGATGTTTTCTCATATCCAATTGTTAGTTATCATATCAACTCCACATTATATACATTACTACCAATATCAATTATTATTCAACTATATCTGTTACAAAAAAAAAACAATTAGGTTTAGCTAGTTTTCAATTGTATTCTTCAATCTATCAGCCAGTTCCAAATTATATATATTACTATCCATATCAGTCATTATTCAGCTATATCTATTACACGTTAAGGTAATCAGATTTAGCTAATTTTAAATTACGTTCTTCCATCTGTCAGCCAGTGTCTCTCCAGTGTCCATCTGTGTCCATCTCTCCAGTGTCCATCTCTCCAGTGTCCATCTGTCAGCCAGTGTCTCTCCAATAGCAAAATCTTCTCAAACCAATTGCCACGCGTTGGATAAATTTACCAAATGTTTTCATAAGCCAATCCAGACAAAGATATTTTCGCACCTTTGGACTCTGAATGTCAGTGATGAAATAATAATGTTGTCCTGGGCTTGTAAAATTTTCCAAATTAACTTTGATTCTCAAGGGTGGATTTTCCATTCCTCCTGCACTCTGTCTCTTTAAATGAGTCTTCTTTATAGCTCCCCCCCTCCTTTCTTCCTCTGAGATAGACCAGACACCATTTCTCACATTTTCCATTTGTATTTCAGGAACATTTAAACTTTCAACGATCTCAGTTTTTACTTCATATTTTAAAATCAGATGATCCAATTTTCTTTCCAGCCTTTGATAAGAGTCAAAAAGCCCTCTACATGCAGAAAAAGAATCTGAAATGAAATCTTAGAGGTATTTTGAGACGCCATGATGTGTCGCAGTTAAAAATTGCAAGCTCTTTTTTTTTTTTTCCACAGACTTCGAAGCACTTTTCTTATTCTCTTGCAGGCTGTGCAATCTTATCTGATTGTAAACAGAGCCAAGTAATAAAGTAATAAAAATGTCGAATCGTGACGGGCTAATTAGTAGAAAATAAATTTTACGATCCACTTAGGGAGAGTCAGAGGGGGGAGGATGTCGAGGAGTTTCTTGAAGCATTTAAGAAGTAAAGTAACCACCAGCCATAAATCCATTAAAAAAAGCCAATTCGCCGCTAAATTTTCCTATTCTTTGGTTTAGGTTAGCTTAAGTTTTTAACGCGAACAGTCTCTCTTGGATAATAAAATCAGCTTACCAGATGACATCACTTCTACCATTCTTAGGGGCAACCTGCAGTTTCAGTTAGCACGCAGCTAATCCAGAAAGGAATTGGCACGAGGAGTTAATACCCCCCCCAGAGACTTGCGGGTGTCTCTGAGGTCCTGGGTCTCTCCTCACCTTCACTGTCATCTCCGGGACAGCTAGAGTTCAAAGAACCCGTCCAAAAATCCTTCGGTATAGAGGAATTTCAGGAGTAGCCTGAAACTCCATCTTCTCACTGCTAAGCCCCACCTTCTGTATGGTATCTGTATTCTGTGGTGAAAATGATTGTTATTATTCTTGTTGTTGTTGTCCAGCACAGTTAATAATTGTACATAATAATTCTGTGGAACAGAATTTTTTTCCAGGTTATATAGAAAATCAGATTGTGATAAGGCACATATGGTTCTTATATAAAGGGATTTTTTAAAGAAAATGAAAAGAGAGGAACATCAACTTATAACAACAACCATAGACACTTTATACATAATGAAGCACCTTTTTGCCAGGAAAGTATTTTCTCCAGCTCTGCTTTCCAAATATTTAGTTTCTGATGCATATAATGCAATATGTACTTTGCAGGTTATGTAGATAGAATGTATTTTGATGCAAAAATAATTTAAACACAAGACAATATTAACTCGGCAGAGGCAATCTTCTTTTTTCTGCTTCAAAGTGTACATCCAAAAAGTTCTCAAGTCCTTTAATTAAGGTTGCAAAATTGTGAAAAATCAAAACCTTCTATTCCATTCCAGATATGTTGCCAAATATGCTTAAATGAGAAATGAATTCATGGATGGTCTTCTATCCAATTTTGAAAAATCATTCAAAGGAGAAGTGAAATTGACCAAAATTCTTCTCGATGAAGTGTGTGTGCTTGCACTTACAGTATTTAGTTTGAGATGACCAAATGATAGATCTGTGTATGAATACTAATTTATTTCAGTGTACTCTCAGTGCTCATCTGCTTTTTTAGGTTTCCATGGTTCAGTTAAATTAAAGTGCTGTTGCCGCTGCTAAAGATGAGTCTTGGCTTTGAGAAATTGTTGAAAAAGTTCTTTTTGCCCTGGAGAAGTCATAAACTAATCATGGTGGAAATTTTTGGAAGATTACTTGTTCTGATCCAGCTGAATTTACTGTTGTGTTTTTATCTGTGTCCCAAATAGCATCTAAGGAACATACTACATACTTGAAGAACAAGTAAAAAAAGGAGTTCTTAGTCTTACATATTCTGGAAATGGGAAGAGAACCAGGAGAAAGAGAAAGTATTATCTTCCAATACTTTCTTAATACTTTTTAACGACAGAAGACATTCCATTGGCAGATAGTGTTAATTGAATGGAATGTAAGCATTCTTAAAGAATTACATACATTAGCAAATTTTAATAAATGAACTATAGTAAACTGTCTATTTGGTACTAAACATTGATTAATACACAGTAAAACAAACTTTTTTGTATTTACAACATTTTTGTAGTTCTGTAGTATCCCTTGGACTTTAGCCTTGAACTTAATCTTTGCTCTGAAAAAAAGGAAGAATCTTTGGCATACAGTCTTTATAACTGTTCAGGAATTTGGAGCCTTGTCTTATGTCTCTGGATTATATCATTGTTAGAAAGCTGTAACCTCTCCTGGGTAGAAATTGCGACTTCCTCTCTCAACAGATTCCTGCCAAGCAGGCTCTCCACACTCAATAAAACATAAACTTTTTAGGTTGGGAGCAATATTTTATTGCCTTAATCTTATCATAATGAGCTCTGGAAAACACTCAGAACAGGACATAGTGCCTTTTTAATACAATTTACGCATTCCATGAACTGATTATACACAGAGAGAGACAGAGCAAAAGTGTCTATTGTAGTAATGTAAAAGGCCATCTTTATACTAAAAGGGATGTCTATGAATATACTACCAAAAATAAAGAACCTAAAAGCAATGAATATTGCAATGTTTTACTTTAAAAAATGCATAGATACATTTTGTCTGCAGAAATCCAAAAAGTACTTAGCATTATGAGTGTCAAGCATTTGTGACATCTCTAGATTATATCTTTGGCCAACACTCCAAAAAATTACATGTAAGGATTTTAAAATAGGAAGCTGCCTTCATAATTAACACTCTTACATGAATTCTTAATACTGAAGATTTGCAAAATCAAACAAGATTTGAAATTAATAAATTTATTTTTAACAATAATGAAGGACAGCTAAACTAGAAAAACAACACGTCTCTGGTGATTGGAAAGGCCCAACAGAGACTTCATTTCCTTAGAGTCCTGTGAAAAAATCAGGTGGAACAATGGCTGATGACCACTTTCGATGGGTCCACCATTGAAAGTGTCCTCACATATTGTATTACAGTATGGTATGCTGGTTTAACAGCTACAGACAGGAAGGCACTACAGAAAGTCATCAATTCGGCACAAGAAACCATTGGTTGCCCTCTGACACCACTGGATGACATCGCCAGATCTTGCTGCTTTAGCAGAATAAAGAAGATACTCAGAGATGATTCACACCCTTGTCAGTGTCTCTTTGCACTTCTACCATCAGGCAGAAGACACCAAAGTATAGCCAGCCAAACAAACAGGTTTAAAGATAGTTTCTATCCGTGGACTGTGAGACTTTTAAATACAACCACAATCACTCCATGCACACACTATTTTTTTTTCTTTTTCTTTCTTTTTTTGTTTCTGTTATAATTTTGCACCGGTGAGGTTAAAACCAATTTTGTTGTATTTAAGTACAATGACAATAAAGATTATACATACATATACATTATACATATATACTACTGCATGAATTTCCAAGTTGAAACTGATAGCAGATACTATACTACAGCTATGAAATTAACAGGAATGCATTTGGCCCAGGAACACTTATCACAAAAAGGAGCAGATATATACCAGCCATATGTGTCTGTCCCTAACTTTAGTGCCAAAATGATGAAGCAGGTATCATGGTTGTACAACCCAAGCTCTGTAGTTTCATACTTGCATTGCAAACCATACACAAATATATAACAGCCAGGGTTTGTGTTGAAACTACATACCATATGTGGATCTTATAATGCCAGCTGTAATATTTCTAGCAAAAATTCGTAGACTATTTAATTGTATGCCTTAAGCAATAAATGTACATAATTACTATTCTGTTTTTCCTCAATTAGTTTTGTATTTTAGCTGAGTCACATAGGAATGAAATATAGTAACATTTTTTTCTTCCATATTTATAGTAAAATTTGCTTGGGAATGGGTTCCAATGTGTCCCAAAGGTGCTTTTTCAAGAGGCAACTGGACCTTCTGTTTTTTCTTTGAAGACATTTTGCTTCTCATCCAAAAGCTTCTCTGAGAGCTCAGGTTTCTTGGATGGAAGTGAAATGTCTTCAAAGAAAAAACAGAAAGTCCAGTTACCTCTTGAAAAAGCACCTTTGGGGCAACCATGATGTGGATGACTGAGAATCTCCATGGACATTTAGGGATTCCAATGTGGTTAAAAACTAGATACAATTTTTCAAAAATAAAACATGCTGGAGTAGAAAATTGTACAATACTGTTTTTTAAAAGAAATGATGGAAGAAATTAATACTGCTTCTTTATTCTTAATAAAAATTAATGCTAAGCATTTAGATAAAATCTGTACTAGTTAACCATGTATTTTGCTCTTCCAAATCCTTAATTGTTAAGAATACTCACTGAAAATGGGTAATTTTTTCCTAAAATATTAATCTACATACTGTATGTTGTATGAGATTTTACATATAATACTGACAACTCCATGGCAATTCAATGTATTGAAATAGAGGTGAAATAATCTGAAGCAATCTATTAAAAGTCTTATATTTGTTAGATTGTCTGTAACATTCAATTGAGTAAAATTGGAACGTATATGACAACAATTATTGAACAAAGGTAACTCAAATAAACTAATATACAGAATTCCAGGACCCATAGCTCCCAATGCGAATGATGTTTGGGAAAGTTGTGACCACGTCAGTGCTGCTGTGCAGCTGCTGTGCAATGTTTTTGCTGTGGTCAGCCACAGTGATGTGATCCTCATTTTCAACTTTGGAAAGGAAGGAAGTAAGTTTAGGTAAGAAATTATCTCTGATATGTTAATCCAACATGTCATAGGTTATCTAATATATTTAGGGATTGTGAACTCCTAGTGGACAATCACTAAAATATGAAGTAGCAGTGTTCTGCACCCATCAAAAAAGCCAATACATCCCTAGGTTGTATTATCAGAGGGATAGAATCAAGATCACATGACGTGTTAGTACCACTTTATAATGCCTTGGTGAAATCATATTTGGAATACTGTATCCAGTTTTGGTTACCACAATATAAAAATATATACTATGAGATGAGCCTCTAGAAAGTACAGAGAACAGCAATAAAGATGATCAGGGGGCTAAAGGCTAAAACATGCAAACCAGTTGCAGGAATTGGATATGTCTTGTTTAATGAAGGCATCCTAACCTAGGGGTGTTAGGAGCACAGTATTCTAATATTTGAGAAGCTGCTACAAGCAAGATGTAGTAGTCGATTCTCCAAAGCACTCGAAGGCAGAACAAGAAGCAATGAATGGAAGCTAATCAAGGAGACAACCAAGCTAGAACTAAGGAGAAATTTCATGACAGAACAATCAATCACTTGTTAGAATGACATACCTCCAGAAGTTGTGAATGCTCAAACACTGTAGGCTTTTACAAAGAGATTGGACAACCATTTGTCTGAAGTGGTGTAGGGTTTCCTGTCTAAGCAGCGGGTTGGACTAGAAGACCTCCAAGATCCAGTCCAATTCTATTATTCCATTATTCCATGATATAAATTATGTGTGTGTGTGTATACAAAGATAACTATGAATTACTCACATTGAACTGCAAATAAATTATTAAAATATACATAGCAGAAGAAAGATACTATGGGAACAATTTCAAGTTCCTTAAAATAGAGAGAATACAGTTTTATTATTGCTGTTATAGCTGTTACTGGAATTCCTTTGTGATATAGTTTAAAAAATGTTATACACAGTCAAGAAATACAGTAAACTTTAAAAAAACAAATATTCCTTGTAGTAGAGTGGGTGAATGTTTTCTGTTCTCTGGAATTATAAATAAATGATATACCTGAATGTAAAAAGAATATCTCATGCATTATTTTATTTGAAAGCAGTTGGATTAAAACTGCAATTTATGTTTCAGTTGTTTCTATCCAAAGTTAGAAGGAGGTCTCTAAACTTGGAAGACAGTATCTAATATCAGGCATACCTCTCATTTCTTCATTATCATCCATGGCTCAATGTATTTTTTTTACTAAATCTAACTTCAAGGAGGCTATGATGGCATTAGATGAAGAAGGGAGCAGAGGGATTTTGAACTGTTTGGGTTCCAAACTATCCCAATTATAACCATGTCCCAAATCTGAGGAAAGATTTAGACCAGGTGCTTAACTGGTTTATTAGCGACTTGCATGACTAATTCAAAAGGGTTTTGGTGAAGAGGGATGCTCCAAGTCAAAATAAAAATGATTCACTTCAGTCCACTTCTCTTCTTAATAACAACAAACAATGATTAGCAAATGATTCAATTTTATGGTATAAGGTTCCTGCCTAGGGTGAAGGTTGGACTAGAAGATCTCCAAGGTCCCTTCCAACTCTGCTATTGTATTGTATTATTGTATTGTATACGTAATGTTTTGATAATAAAAATTGTTCTCTTTTTTGTCATTTAGGAATGCATCTTTTTAATCTAGAAAGTCTCACGCTCAATCTAGGGCACCCCTAGCATAAATTATTAGGAATTGGGTGGTAGAAGATATTTGTGCCTGAAAACTTGCACAATGTTTCACAAATTCACAGTTTAATAACCACATGAGTTTATACTTCTACATAATATAAAATAGCTTCCATCCAGTACTAGTAAAAGACTAGAAATTATTGGTAGTAACAAACCCTATTTGGGAACTCGGTTGTCAGGAAGGTGACTCACACAGATTCAAGTAACCATTGATAGCAAAAGGTACAACTCCCTTGTAATCTTGTCACACTTATAGTTCCCATAAGTGTCTGCATAAGCAATGTTGTTACAAAATTCAGAAACAAGCAGATTAGATATCACTATGTCATGATGGAAGGAATAATTTCTGTGTAATTGTATATCTTTTTTCTTACTAAGCGCAAGAAAAAAAGTTTCACTTTATTCTTGGTTCTTATTTACATTTTTACATAATTTTTAAATTCAGATTTTTTGCTTTAAAATGAATGTTATTAACAAATCATTTGAACAGGCTCTTGCTATTTTGAAAGCATTAATTTCTTTCCATCATTTCTCTCACCACAGAAGAATACAGTACTGTCGTTGCTAAAACAACAACAGTGATAAATCTTAGGATGTTCCTTTGGTATGCTTGTAAAATCTGTTAATCTTCTGAACAGGAATGTTATTATCCAGTTTTCATATAAATATTATTTTGTTTGCATTATAATCCAAGCCAGAAAACAGCATTTCTCTTTTCTTTTTTCTTTTTCTTTTTTTGGAAAACGTTTCATTCTCATTCAAGAAGCTTCTTCAGTTCTTATTAAAGAAGCTTCTTGGATGAGAAGCAAAACATTTTCATGGGGATAAAAAGGACAGTTGTCTTTTAGAAAAGCACCTTTGGGATATTCATCATTTTGCAGCCTCCCTCATTGCCTTTTCTTTCTGATGTATAAAAGTTTCATGACAACATTTACCTCAGGATTTTTCTTAAATGAAAAGTGGGAAGACAATGAAATCAGCAAGCAAACAAACAGACATCTATTTAATCTTCCACCATGTTATACATAAACAAAAGCACAAGAAATCTGCACTTAAATCATTACTATTTTATCAAAAGGTACTTCTAGTTTGGAAGGGAGATATTAACAACTTAGAGAAAGAATAGCTTAATAAAATATATTTCTTGTATTTATTATTTAATACTTAGTATGTTCTGATGGCAAATTTGCTAATAGTAGGGATATTGCAAACATGGTATAGTAATATTTCAGGCATTAGAAAGTGAAGAGGAATAGAATGCATCTAGAAGAAAGCTCAGAAAGATGGAAATATATTGAAAAGCTTTATGAAGTCTTTCAAACTCTATCACTTATCAGTAATATCATTGGGAACATAGCAAAGTCCAAATGGATTTGCAAAATGCTTTTAGAAATATTTCACTTTTAAAAGCTGGAGAGAGTGAACGACAGAAGAGAGAACAAAAGAAAGAGAGATAGCAGCTATGTAAGTACACCTTTCCTTTTTCTATATGATCTAATACTAGGGAGTTTTCTGAATTTTGTTCATTTTAAAGGCTTAAAGATTTCATAGCCTTAAAGTATGGGACAGGGAAATTTATGTAGCTTGAAATATCATACTGGTTATTGACCTATAAGAAATACTACATAACCACCTTTGCCCTTATTGAACTCTTCAGGAATTGTTACTTCGGTACTACATGTTCTATGGTCAAGACTTTGATAGCGAAATACTGTACTTATTGTGGCATTTTATTATTATAACTTTAATAAAAATGATCCTGGATTTCCTTCCTTACACAGCTTTATCCTTCTTTTGCCTTCTCTTGGAAGAGACCATGAATCTTTGTAGTGAAAAGCTTTACAAAGCCAAAGAAAATTTGCAACAGGTGATAAATCTAATGTTAGCATTAAAATGTTACCCCACCCACAAGGACTCCATTCTTAGAAAAGCAAAATTCCAAAGTGGATTACATCAAAAGCAATAGTAAAATAATATGAAAGATCTGCAACTGTCCATAGCCTATGTCCATTAGCTAGTCTAGCTGACTGTATGCATTTCTGTTGTCACTTTAGAATGAATGGAAGAAGAATGGAATGTTGTGTACAGGAGCTAGCTTTTATCTATGTTTTATGATTTAATAAATGAATAGCTCTGTGAATAATTTCCTTTGAAAAGCATGAAAACATAGAATGTAAAGTGATGTATTATATACAAGTCCCTCTTTAAATTTTCCATAAACTTTGTAACAGTCAGACCATCTGAATCCCACTGTAAATAGAATTATGTAGCTCAAATTTTATACCTCCCTATTTACATATATTCAAAGTTGGTTAGTATAACGTAATCCACAAACATAAAAGCAAAAGTCTTTGAAGTTCTGAATATTAAATCTGCTTCTAAATGAAGGAATTGGACAGCTATGTATATTTTCTGTTTCGCATAATACTTATCAATAGTGCATCCATTTTAAACCACAATAGGTACAACTATTTAAAACCTTAAATGATACCAGCTTAAAAATAATTATGCTTAACTAAAAGAGTTAAAAAACAGACAGAAAATGAAGATTAAAATCTTGAATATAACCAACTCTTTTCGTTCTACCAAATGGAAGCACCTTCACCGGCAAAGGTATATGAAGATTTTATATCAGGGGTGTTAAACTCATGGCTTCACGGCGACATGACATGACATTTCATGACTTTCCCCCCCTTCGTTAAACTGAGTGTGGGCGTGGGCAGTGCATGGCACATCTGGCCCACGGGCCAAGAGTTTGACAACCCTGCTTTATATCAAGAAAAGCCTTTACAGTTTCATACTGCAAGCCCAAAGACCTTATGTACCCTTCATTTTTCAAGCCAGAACATAACAGCAGCAACTTAGTGTTCCTCCCTTACACTGACAAGAATGCCCCCTGGCTACCATATCAAGAGCCACAACTGCAATTCCTCCATGATATAGATTTAGAAGAAAATGGATACAGGGCATGTCAGCTTGCTGCCTGGACCGGAGCAGGGGTGGGTTGCTGCCGGTCCTCCCTGGTTCTCGCGAACCGGTTGGTCACCGGACCTGGAAGTAAGTTCCAGAAAGCCAGCCCTGCCCCCGGCCCTGTTGCTTGCTCACTCGCTCGCCCCCGCCCATCTGGAAGCCACTCCATTGCTCACTCCCCCTGCTTGTCCACACTATCCTACCCCCACCCACCACTCATTGATTGGTTGGCTCACCAATCGCCCCACCCGCCTCTAAGAACCCTATCTAAACCCACTTACATTTCTTCCTGCTTGGCTCTGTATTGCTGCCTGCCGACTCCGAGGAGGTAAGTAAACTGCATCTAAGCAAGGGGCGGGGGGGGGGGGCCAGCGGCAGGCCATCTGGAGCGGCCTGCCATGGCCCTGAACTATAAGTGAGTCCAATGATCTTTTGTGGCCTTGCAAGGATCCCGGCTCGCTTATAGTGCAGGGCCGCATGGCCGCCAGAAAGCGCGGGGCAGGGGCGGGAACTTACGCAGCACGGCCAGTGTCATTGACAAGTTCGGGGACCTCGCAAGGCCTTTGCAAGGTCGCCGGCTTGCCCAAGATGCCAGGCCTCCAAAAAGAACATGCGCAGGTGCGAGGGTGGGAACTTATGTGGTGTGGCTGGTGTCTTTGACATGTTCGGGGAACTTGCAAGGTCTTTGCAACGTCCCCGGACTTGCCCAAGATGTCAGGCCTCCAAAAAGAATGGGCAAGGGTGCGAGGGCGGGAACTTATGCCACGTGGCCGGTGTCTTTGACATGTTCCGGGAACTCACAAGGCCTTTGTAAGGTCCCCGGACTTGCCCAAGATGTCAGGCCTCCAAAAAGAACGGGTGTGGGCACGAGCGGGAACTTATGTGGCGTGGCCGGTGTCCTAGGATCTCCTAGGTGCGGTACGGATGGCATTTTGCGCCGGCCATGCTCCATCCCCAAGCCGTCCCATGCTGTGTTCTGCTGGAGCCAGACAGCAGCAGCAACAGCAGCAGGAGAAAGCCTGAGCTTGTCGAGCCATGGCGGCAAAGAGTCCCTGGAGGAGCCGAGAGCCTTGCGAGAGGGTGATTGCGAGCAACTTCCACCAGAGGGAAGGCAAGAAGGAATGGGGAGGGAGCTTGGGTGGCTAGCATTGTGTAGAGCAACATATTGGGGATCAAAGGAGAAAGAGAGGGAGAAAGAGGAGGTGGGGGATAGTGGGATCCTTGCTGCACCAAGCTCAAAAAGCAGCAAGGATCCCATTATCCCTCACCTCCTCTTTCTTCCTCTCTTTCTCTTTTTGGGGGAAAGGAGGAGAAAGGACAAAAAGGAGAAAGAGAGGGAGAAAGAGGAGGTGGGGGATATGCACCAAGCTCAAAAAGCAGCAACAGCATTTGTTTTTCTAGTTGCTGAGTCCCAGCTAAAATGTGGGTTTCCTTTCTTCCTCCCTGCCTCCCCCTCTCTCTCTTAGTTTAAAACCTCTTTTCCCTTGCCTGAACCAGCAGGCAAAAAGGACTTTAAAAAAATCTTTTGACGAAGGTTTCGGGCATGGACAAGCCACCATTACTACCAGTCCTGTTTGATACACCAGATTTTCACTACCTCTTATGGCATACCAGACTGGACTGGGAGGAACCCACCTCTGGTCCAGCGTCACAGCAGTGGATAGTGGTGCATGAAATCAGGGATAATGAAAGGTGGGTTCCTACCAGTTTGCATCGGTTCAGCCAAGTAGGTAGTAATCCTGCCCACAAACCAGTTATATTGGTAGCGCCATAGGTGGCGCCATCTTGTTTTTTGCTTCTGTGCATGTACAGAAGCATTTTTACCTATTGTGCATGCGCGCATAGCACACATCAAATGCGCACACCTGAAGTGTGTCCCTGAGCGAATCGGCAGTAGAAGCCAGAACCCACCCTTGGGGTTAATGCTACTATATGTGCTGTTGATTGAAAGCAGTCAGGAATTGTTGATTAGATTTGTTTTCTTGTTACTTCAAGAGCTTATTTGCATGCTGCATACATAATGCAAAAGAGTTTTGGTCAGTATATAAAAAGTGGTAATAAAGGATTTTTGTTATATAATAAGAATGCCATATGTTCTGTACCACATCTTTCACTTTTCTATGATATCACATTACAGCATTAAAACATGTTTTAGATATATATTTCCAGGGGTTCTATGAATAATAACAAAAAATAGCTTTTCAAATTTACAATTACTGTACTTTTAAGAAAAAATTATCTACTTCATTGAGATACGTGCTACTATCATGTTATACAAATAATATTAGACCAAATGTGTCCTCTATTTTTTTTGAAAAAAACATTCTTCTTTACTTTGGCAAAAAAGAAATTAATTACCTTTTAAAAATTCCGATAGGAGAATGTAGAAATTTTAATTCGTGATGTGCACAAATTCTTGCACTGTCAGTAGTTTTCAAGTGGCAGAAAGTTAGGCCTGACTTTCCAGACTTTCATTGCAGTGTTATTTCTTCTTTTCTCACAAGTTGTGGAAATGTCCTATATTTTTAGAATGTTTGTGACAATAAATTAAAGTAAATTGTTATTCTGCCCAGTTGTCATGTGTATTTTCCACTGATGGTTTGCAGTCAATTTCCCTTACTGCTGAAATATATTTCTCTATATATTCTTTATTAAGAGCAAATTGATGGAAGAAATAGCCTTCTAAAAAAAACCTTTCCAAATTTTCTGTGTTCCCAGCTGCTTGATTAAATCTGGTAACCAGTTCCAAATTCCAACCAATCCTTAACCAGAAATAGGAAATGCCATCAAATATATTCTTCTTTATTTCCTCTTTTACCACTTCTGGGGTTGAGGGAATCAAATATATTGCTCAATATATTGAGTGTGATTGTGTTTCCCCTTTAATTCTTGATTTAATCAACCTTGATTAGATCTGCTGAATAAACTTTATTAAATAGAAAGCTGATCCAGAAATCATTGAAAGATTGCTTCAAAACACATTGAAGTAGAAATGGAAAGTTAAAGATCACTTTACTAGACTTCTGGTAGAACTGCAACAGAGATATATTCATCTTCATCTTTATCCTACATATTTCATCTCAATAGAACCCTTAGAGTAATTCACAAGCCATGGATCATAAATGCCAACACTGTACATTGTTGAAAGAGCACAAAATAGTTTAATAGGGAAAAAAAGTTTGGAAGCAATGTAGCTGCTCCCTTTCAATTCATAGGGATCTTGTTTATTATCAGGAGTTATTTGCTCACATATTTCATAATTGCAAGGAGAATCATATTCTAATCAAAGCCTGTTCCAACGTTTAAAAAGTTGCATAGTCCAATTTCCTTCTTTTAAAAGATTTCCATTGAAATTCCTGAGTTATGCAACATTCTCATGTGCCCATTTTTGCTTACTAAACATTATGATTCCAGATGTATTTTGTTTCCAGTATTATACATGCAGTCCCAGAATAAAGGATAATTCTACTATTTTTTCCCCAATCATACGCATTTTTAGTCCTGGAGAAAATGAAACATAATCCTTCCTTGTTAACATTTTGGTATCTGTATTCTGTGGTGAAATCAACCATTTAAACCAGTTATACAATATTAGGTTTTTGCAAAGTAGATGTTTAAAATATTGGACAGTATAATTATTAATAATTATATACTTATTAAATTATATATAATATAACTATTAAATACATAGGAAGTAATACTTATTTTAATGTAATTAAATCAATTTAAGTTTTTTAATTAATTCCATGCTAACTATAGTTGGAACTAGTGGTTGGTTGTCTGGATGTTTGTACTTAAATACAGTGTAGTAACCATGCTGTGGTCCCTGGGCTCTCAAATGTTGCACATATGCCATTTGAACTATAACATCTGTATGATAACTGGTAGCTGTGCTTTACTAGTATGATAAGTGTACAGGTAGTCCTCATCTTACAACAGTTCATTTAGTTACCACTTAAAGTTACAACAGCACTGAAAAAGTAACTTATGACTGTTTTCACCATTGCAGCTTCCCTATGGTCATGTGATCAAAATTCAGATGCTTGGCAACTGGCTCGTATTATGAGCAACTGGCTCGTATTACTGCCCTGGGGTCAGTATCCTTTTGCAACCTTCTGACAAGCAAAATCAATGGGGAAGCCAGAATCACGTAGCAACCATGTTACTAACTTAACAACTGCGGTGATTCACATAGCAACTCTGGCAGGAAAGGTTGTAAAATGGGGCAAACCCCACTTAACAACTGTCTCACTTAGGAACAGAAATTTTAGGTTCAGCCAAGGACAAACTGTATTGTCAGTAATGCCAAATAAACAACACTGAAAATTATCTTCTTGGCTCTTAGATGCCAAGAAGGGAGGGACGGGGGAGAACTAAAACATGAAGAGATGTCATTAAAACGTGTATTTTTTAATGTCACATTTGGAATTCTTTCCTCTCCTCTTTAAAGGCAGTAAGATTAACCCCTAATTTGCTAACCCCTAATTTGCCAAATTTAGAAATGAGATGGTTTTTTTTTTCTTTTGCATTTCCATCAACCATTAAGGACACAAAAAGCAATCCTTAAATTAGGATGTATTTATTTATGTATTATTTCAATTCTGTATGGTCTTCAGGTGAAATTGTTTTAAAATTATTCTTTCAGGTCTGAGGCAAATTCACAAGATAAATGTTTCATGGTTTAGGGGCAATTCTTTGAGGCCACCTCCTATTAGCCTTTCAAAAAAGAAGTACTGTCAGAAAGAAGAGAAGAGGCTGCCAAAGACAATGTTTAATCCATTTTAGTAACCTCTCATCCACTAGACTTAAACTGCTTTGCCTCAAAATTGCTCAGTAAATTAAAGTGAAAAGAATATCATTCCAGGAAAGGGACAGTTGATAGGAATTGCAGGAAGTAGAAGGATTAAGCATTTCATTTGTTTCTCAAACTCTGCCTAAGGAGAGCGGCTTGCTAAATTAGCTAAACAAGGGATAAGGTGAGTTGTGCCATATATATTGTGCAGTGGTGGGATTCAAAAGAACTGGTTCTGTGGGCATGGCTTTGTGGGTGTGGTATGGCTTTGTGGGCGTGGCAGGGGAAGGATACTGCAAAATCCCCATTCCCTCTCCACCCCACTAACCTGCTTTCTAGCTCCATCAGGGCAACAAAAAAAGAGTAAGTGAGGGCAGGGACAGCCTATTTGCCAGTTCTCTGAACTACTCAAAATTTCCACTACTGGTTCTCCAGAACCTGTCAGAAAGGGCTGAATTACCACCTTTGGTAGTGTGCCATATAAAGGTACAATCATTTCAAATTAAGCTTTCCTGTGATAAAAGTACAATATGATGTAAGATATATCTCTGCCCCATAAAGGAAGTATGGTTTCTGAGATTTGTGTATAGAAAAGTGTTCCGCTTTACCAAAACTTTGCTATTTATTCCATGCTCATATGGAATTCTCTATTCCAAATTTCACCATTCGAGATGCACTAGTGTGATTTTACTAGTATTATTTAAAGAAATATCAGTTAAATAAGATTTTAATCTGGAATTCTTCTATAATTAATTTCAAAGGTTCATGACATTAGAGCTTTATGTGAAAGTTTGCTTGGTTTTTAAAAAAACATTGGCAGGTTATAAGGGAAATGTTTATCAAGGCCTTGATCCAAAATATAATAGGAAAACTTATTTTGTGGTTTTTATAATATTAGATTTTACTTATAAGGCAATTATTATTTTCTAATGTATATAATGACAAAAGGCAGGGAAGAGGGAAAGGTGATGGAATGGAGAAAAACATTCATTGTATTGCTTTAAAATATGTGACACTACCATACAGACTGGCATCTGGATTAGGAAGCAAATTAATTAACAAGCAGAAAAATGTGTTTTGTGCAAATAAAAATCTCCTCTCTAAGACATTTATTCTTACTAAAATACCAAAGAAGTATTGTTTTCTGAATTTCCTGCTTCCTTCTGGAAAGGTAGGATTTAAAGGGAGGGGGTGTTTTTAGTGGATGGAAAAAAAGTGGCGTGTATAATTCCATTTCGATCATGAACACATGCTGTTTTGGTGAGACAAGACGGTGGGATTTGTGCATGTTCTTTGCTTTATTATATCTTTCTAAATAAACATTTTTCTTGGCCTTTAAAAAATAGCTTGGAAGCCTTCAGAAAATCTAACTAGATTCCAGATAGTTAACTAATCTTCAGTCCATGCTGGATTGAGTTTGGATAAGACAAGGCACCCTTCTGATAATAGATAATAGCTGGGGAAGTGGGAAGGGGGGGGGGCGTTACTACAGAAACCCCAGAAACCATATGGAGGATTCCATAGCGATGAGGCTAACATAAGGCCTGCAAGAAGGAATGTTTTCTGAGGAAGGATGGGTGGGGTGGGTGAGGAACCTTTGATTTTCTGACATCCAAATACTTCAGTTATGCACTCTTGCTGCCAGTTGTACAAGCAGCTTAACTTACAAACCATTTCAAATTTAAAAGGACCAATAACAATAGAATAATTCTATCTGCCAGTTATTGTGATCTGGGTTTGAAGGTGATTTAACATCTGTCCCTTGCACAGACAGATCAGATCCTTTGGGCTTTGAAGTTGTCTGTGATTACTCTCTACTGCCAGACGGTAGAACCTATTTGATCCATCCCAAGTGACTCATGGACCCTTTTGGGTTCCAGAAGGACTTTTTTTTCCTAGAAGCTCTTGAGCACAGTTCAGCTAAAATTGCAGCTTGAAGTGAGCATATAATGAAGGCTCTGGATTGGATTGCATCTTTGTGAACTCTCTTTACTCATGGATGACTCTAAAGAAAGAGAAAAATATCTGTATATGAGAAAATGGCATAGCCATATTTTGATTTGATATTGTTTGAACACTGTGAGTTAATGTTTTGTCCAAAGTAGTGCACAAACTTGGACAATGCAGCACTTTTTATCATTTTATTATTTTGATAACATTTATTAATATTAAATTGTTCATAGGTGTAAAAATCTGGATGGCTACTGGAAGTATCTCTTCATTGCCATATGTTTGCAGTAATGGAAAATCCTAACTATGGGATGTATTTAAGGAATGAAAACAAAACAAAGCAAAACAAAAAAGGATTCAAACACAACTAGAAAACTGATTCTTTTTTATTTTTACCCTGGGGGTGTGATTGTTAACTATTATTGTGTTATTCAAGCATTGTATTATACAAGCATCTCCTTAGAACAAAGGCATTTATATAAGGAACAAAAAAAGTGGGTGGGGTAGAGGAATCAAGTTCAAACCATATGTTTACAGATGTTGGAAAGCAAATAAGGCTTTTTGTTTGTTTGTTTTTCTAAGATTTATGTACCACAACAGTTATTTGGGAAAAATAAAGCATACAATCACTTTGCTGTATTTTGCTTATGTAGCCAGGATGTAAGCTGCTTTCTGGGATAACAGTTATATAAGTGTGTTTTTTAGCTCCAAATGTTAAAGTCAAGATGAGGTCAGGCTCAGACAGTTAGTCCATGTGATATTAAGAAGAGCAGATAAGCAGTTTGCATAAATACATGTCCTAGTATGCAGGGATTGCATTGGCTTATTTTGCTGCTCTAAGAAACAATTTTTAAGAATATTCAGAACTAACCTGTGCAGCTAAGCATTGCCACATCTTTCAGGACCACATACAAATAGAAGCTTGCACAAAGAACTAAAGCAATTCAAACTTTCCTATCATTTAGTCATTCATTTCTTTTGTAAAGCTTTCAAAATATTCCGAACATATTCCTCATGTTGATCATTCTGTTTGGAGCTGTATTGCAGCAATGCATGTCAGAGGTTCACTATACTAATGAAAGAACAAATGAACAGTTCACTTTAATTTGATACCACTAAATTTATCCCTTCCTCCTCCCCAAGGTCATCTTAAGCCAAGTGGGAAGTAAATTCTTGTTGGCCCAGTGTACATTTAGGGGTGTGTGTGTGTGTGTGTGTGTGAGAGAGAGAGAGAGAGAGAGGGGGGGGAGGGAATGAAATGAAAAAATATGTTTGCGTCAATGGCAATTTGATATGTGTGGAGAAAATAAATACAACATAGACCAGAAAGAATAATCTTGTCAGCAATGCAGAATACTGTTGGAAGGAAAGTATTCCTGACAGTGATTCTAGTTGATGAGTATTATGAACATGTCTCTGGTCTCTGGAAGTATTACAGGACATGAAAAATGGCTTTTCAATTTGAGGTTTTCCATTCATCAGAAAATTTTCTTAGTCTATGCTGATTTTCATAGTGTTATAACCATGGCAATATATCTGCTTTTCTGAATCTAGAACTTGCAGAGAAAATAAATCAAATTGCATAATTGTAAGAGCACACTGTCTTCAAGCTGGACAAGTGAATGTCTCCTGATTCCATCAGCAAAACTTCCTTAATCCAAATGCATGGGGAGGCTAAACTTGCCAGTTGCAACAGTTTGTAATTTTATCTAAACCTCTGCCCGCCCGATCCCGCCCCTGCCCTCAAATTTCCTTTCTTCCCTGTATACCGGTACAATAAATTTGCATTGCTATTTGGAAAAAATACAACACTTTCCGAAATGCTACTCTATAAAATTCACAACAAGAGGAGATCAGTTGTAACAACTATAAATGAATATTCCTGAATGCAGCAGTTAAATAAGTATGCTAATAAAGCACTAAACCCATTGAAGGTCTCATTTTGCAGAATTACAATAGAAGACCAACAACTTGCATTCAAATTCCCCTTGAATGACTGCTGATTTGATGAGATCCTATTAATGTAAGACTGTGCAGATGCCTTTGATCATAAACCCGCATGAGAAAAGGTACTTCTGAGTAATAGAAAGAGAAGCAATAGTAAATCCATTGTAAACCATATACACACAGTCAACAGGACATAGAAGCTTTATAAACACAATGTTATGCTTCTAGTAGAGAGTGGGGAGCATTGGAAGAGACAGGATTGCAGAAGCTATGATCTGCTCTCATTTTAGATGAGGGGAAAAAAATAGAGCTGAGTACAGATGCTGCTAAATAATGATTGCAGTGAGATATTCCTCCCACGGAAAACAAATCAGTTCCATGGCTGCAGGGATGTATCGTACAGGTAGTCCTTGACTTACAACCATTTGTTTAATGACCTTTCAAAGTTATAACAACAGTAAAAAAAATGACTTAGGGCTGTTTTTCATACTTAGGACTGGTGCCGCCTCAGTCACATGATCAGAATTCAAAGACTTTGCAACTATCAGGTATTTATGATGGTTGCAGTGTCCTGAGATCATGTGATCATGTTTTGCAACCTTCTGACAAGCATAGTCAATGCGGGAGCCAGATTCACTTAACAATGGTGTTACTAATTTAACAACTGCAGTGATTTACCTAACAATTATAGCAAGAAAGGTCATAAAATGAGAGAAAACTCACTTAGCAACTGTCTCATTAGGAAGTGTGGTTGTATGTTGAGGACTACCTGTAATACAGTTGCAGATTTCAAAGAAAAAAACATCTTTTTAAAGTTTGGGATATGATAACCTATGTGATGGCAAGTTCAACTAAGAGATAACTGGTTAGCAATCATAGTTGTAGGCTACATCCTAAGGGACTTTGAAAAATGTTTTAAATTATAGGATCAAAATCAAGTGGGACATGATTATTACATATCTTATCCATCTTTGATGGATAAATGAAAAAGACAAAATAGTTAAGATTCTAGTTTATTTATTTTATATCTTTATAATAACCGAATGACAGAGTTGGAAGGGCTATGGAGGTCTTCTAGTCCAATTACCTGCTCAGGCAGGAGACTCTATACGAGGAGTAGTCAACCTTTTTATACCTACCACCCACTTTTGTATCTCAGTAGTAAAATTTTCTAACCGCCCCCCAATTCTACAGTAATGGTGATTTATAAAGTAGGGAAGTAACTTTACTTTATAAAATTTATAAAGCAGAGTTACAGCAAACCCCTACCACCCACCATGAAAGGTGGAACACCCACTAGTGGGCGGTAGGGACCAGGTTGACTACCACTGCTCTATACCATTCTGAATAAAAGGCAATCCAATCTCTTCTTAAAAATCTGCAGTGATGGAGAACCCTAAAGGCAAGCTTTCCACTGGTTTATTCTCACTGTCAGGAGTTTCTCCTTAATTCTGGGTTGCTTCTCTTCTTGATTAGTTTCCATCCATCGCTTCCTTGATTAGTTTCCATACATTGCAAATGTTTATATTACATTGATTTATTACAATGCAGTTCCCTGTGCAGTGCACAAATTATGCTGTTTTTTCAAACCTTTGTGCACTGTCTCTCTATCTGTACTTCTCGAGTTTACTGCAAAGGTCTTTCACTCCCCAATACCAGACACATTCAGAAGCAGGTAACTATTATTTGTTTGCCATTAATATCAACAGAACTAAAGAAAGCACAAAAGTGTATTACTTTTATGCTTCTCTCACAGGGATGTGCAGTCACTGGAGGCAGGGGAGGCGGGGCCTCACCAGTCTCATGAGGAAAAGGAAATAATTTTTAAAATAATTAAAAAGGCCAAGATAGTTGCTGCCATGCTCCAAGTCACAGTGACTTTGAGTCTGCTTAGTGTTAACTGTAGGGGGAGACAAGAGAACTATGGGCCTCCTTTGCATAAGGAATTTTTTGCCTTTTAAGAGTTAAGCAAGGGTTAAAAGGCGAAAAATTCCGTATGCAAAGGAGGCACATGATTCTTCCGCCTCCTGATCTGGGAGCAGCAAATCATGCCTTGCAGGTTTGAAGTTGAGTGACTGTAGAAAAAGAAATCGTTTGTTGGTCAAGAGGAGCCACGAGGAAGGCACGCTTACGTTGGGCGGGTTATTTGGGAGGGCGCGGAAGGAGCACCTCAATGGCAGCAGCCTCCGCACGGAGTAACCAAGTGAGCCTGCTGGCTCTCCCCAAATTTGGTCCTCCGGCTGAGGATCTCATAGGAGCAATCTTTCCCACAGCAGCCGGACATGCTCGGTGAGGAAGAATTATTCGGCGGCGGGCAGGTGGGCAGCAGCAGAAAGGAGGAGAAGGGGTCCTATTCACAGCCTCGATCCCCCTCTCCATTTCTGAGCTGGGGAGGGGGGGCTCGGTGCAGCTCTGACCCGGGCTGGGAGGAGATCGCGAAGGCGCGGGGGTGGGAAGTAAGGAGGCTGGAAGTCTGAGGCCGGCGTCTGGCACAGAGGGGGAGCCGAGGAGTATGCTGCCGCCTGGTTGAGGGATGAGAGCTGGGGGAGGCGGTCGCCAGCGGAGGTCCCATTCAGTCCATCTGAGTGGTCCTGGTGGGGGACATCAAAGGGAGGGAAAGGTCACCACACAGCCAACTGCGCTTGGGGCGCAAGGCACCAGCTTTCCCTTGCTCCAAGCAGTGCGGCGGCTCCCTGAGGCCCCGGCTTGCAACATCTGAGCCTCAAGGCAAGACACAGCTTTCTCTACTACCCAGCCAAGCCCCGCTCCTCTCCTTCTCCCCCCACCCCACCGGACAAGCAAGCCAACCAGCCAGCCGAAGAGCGCAACGCGCTTCAGGGCTCAGCACGGCTCAACCTTCCTAAGGGCGAACCTTTCACTTCCTGCCCTCTTCTGTCTACCCTGGAGCTGGAGCAGGCAAAGCTGCCACTGAAAAAGAGCCCAAAGCGCAACCGAGCAAAACAAAATGAGACACCCTTTGCCTGCAATCAAAGGCTCGGATCAGAAGGCAGCAGGGGAATGGGGGAGGATATGGCAGAGGAGCTGCTTTCAAGCCATTGGAAAATATATCCAATCCAACTTCTGTGTTTGTGTTTGTTTGAGAGTGAGTGAGAGAGGGATCCAACTTCTCTGTGTGCATGTGTCTGTTTGAGAGAGGGGGGAGGGAGGGATAGAGGGAAGAAGGGGGAGAGGGAGAAGAAAAAGAATGGGAAAATTTATTTTGCAAGGGGAAAAATGCTGTCACTTTAAATCGGAACTGAGCATGCCTGGCTGTGGAATTCTGGGAGTTGAAGTCCACAAGTCTAAAAAAATTGCTGCCTCACCAGCCATAAAGCTCACCGCACATCACTGTTCTCTCATACATTCTCCTTTCTTCAGGAAATATAACATTAGGTCAAAGGTCCTACCTACATCTTTGTGGGTCTCTGACCCACTTCCTGATGAAAAGGTGCTTGCATGTAATCTTTGCTATTTCTGCTGATAGCTAGATGTTTCTTCCAACTGGTAAAGTAGAAGATTGACTCAATCATTCTTGGTCAGTTGTGGTCTTTCCTTTGTCTCTGTAGCTCTATAATTGCCAGATCCTGCTGGGTTTTTACATTATTTCTGAGGACAATAAATATGGATTCACTGTTCTTGCCAAAAGAAATACCATAGGTTTACTTTAAAAACATTCCATAAATCTCTATATGCATAATTTTTGAGTAAAGCCTGTAATCTGCAAATCTAAAGAAAAAGTACTCCTATGATCTTGTTATTCACACACACACCCATCCATATGCAGTTCATGTATGCTAGAACCACAACCTTTTAACAAAGATGAATCATTTGAACCCGTCTTCAGTCTTATGTTCTACTGAATTCAGCTACTTCTAAAGTCAGATGTAAAAAACCTCTGTTCACTTGGCTCAACTGCCATTATCAACTACCAGCATCCCTTTATATTGTCAATGGCTGGGAATGCAGCTAATCTTTGGTAATATGTAATCTTCAATTTCTTATGCCTAAACGATGCAGTTATTTCCTGACTTATTTTTCTAAAAGCAATCCAAGCAATGGGGAAAGGGTTGGCTATGAAACATGCAGCAAAAGTAGATCCTTCAGGTAGTTTTGTCATAGTATGCCCTTCTCTTACTCCTGCTCCCACCGAAACTGATGAGAAAATGAACTTGCCTATGTAAAAAT
Organism: Thamnophis elegans; assembly: GCF_009769535.1. Classification (NCBI taxonomy): domain Eukaryota; kingdom Metazoa; phylum Chordata; class Lepidosauria; order Squamata; family Natricidae; genus Thamnophis; species Thamnophis elegans. The sequence goes on along the minus strand of NC_045546.1, from coordinate 49,639,900 downwards.
CCAGAATTACTAAATTAAGTCTTTTCTAATTGATTTTATCCAGGTGTCTCTTGTCCATTTTTTTTCAAGTCATTTCAAATCTCCCCCCTTTCTTCTGATTAGTCTCAGATATAGGACACCTACCTTCATCACTTTCTAGTTTAGAATCCTGTACTCTGTCCCATTTCATAATAGTTGTAAGTGGAATTCTTAAAAGTATACAAGAGTAGAACCAAAACAGATTTTGACTTGAATTTATTTGGCTACAGAAAGAATATATGCCTAATTAAAGACAAATAATGTACAAGCTGAGGAGTAGAGTATGTTAATTGTAGATGATTCATTGCAGAAATGCCAAAAGCTCCTCTGATGAAGCATACTATACCTGCAATTTTAATTCAAGAGTTCTGTCAAAAGTCCAACATTTTTCTGTGATTATCCATGGAAAATGAACTCCTTGAAACAGATGTGCAGATATAATTAGTCCAAACTAAACCCCTGAATGCATGGCTTGATCATTTCATTTGTTCCTAAGAATAAGTGATGTGAACCCTAAATTCTATCACACGTAATTGTGGAAAAAGTAGCTATCTGAAAGTAATTTGTTGTTAATTCTGTATTATTTCAGTATTTTATTTTGGAATCTTTGTCATAATGAATACAAACAATTCAAGGACTTAGCCAGTAAAACTTCAAAGTATAAAGGTATTGAGGGATAAGACAATTTTCCTTCACTTGGTGCCATTATTGTTCCTTCAAATTATTTTGTCCTAAACTTCTATTTAATTACAAGCATTTCTAATATGGCACATATTCAATCAATCCAGTTCTAAAATTAATTCCAGAATTGGATTATGTGCCATTTGCCCTAGCAGTCTCTTTGCTCATGCATTCATTTTTATAATTTTCTCAATCTCTGAAAGAAACAGAAAATAGAAAACAATTTTGGGATTTTAAAAAAGTAGATAATCCAGAATACAAATTTGAGAAATACAGAAGGATATCTATATGGTAAGTATATATCTGGACATAGATGTTGAAGATAAGTAAACAATAAGGAAACCATGAGACCATTTTGGTCAAATATTACTGCAACAAAAGCCAAGTTTCACATCCAGGCTGATCATGCTAAATTATAATTTCTAATTCAGAGGCTGCCTTGTAACATATCATTGCTTATATCTAACAAACTAAGAGGCAATCTAACATTTAAATAATATAGTAATAGTAAACCTATCAAAAGATGACAATACTTTCAGAGTCAGGTTAGTTTCAAATCTCCTTTTGGTAGCATTAGGGATATTCCACAAAATCACACCATAGATTGATTTCCTAATACTACTGAACTGCTGTGCTAAAATATTATTTTTATTTTAAAATGAAATAAAATCAATTCTGCACCCTCCAAAGAATTGCAGCAGCATTTAGAATCATATTTATTTACAATTATTTCTTTTTATCTGGAAAATGACTTACTGGAATGGTATGAAGTATTCTGGAGAACCAGTTTACTGTGGATAAATAGGTTTTTCCCCCCCTAGTATTTGTATCTGGCAAATGGTCTACTGGAGTGGTATAAAGCATTCTGGAGAATAGTTTACTATGGATAAATGGATTTGTTTTTCTTCTTAGCATTTTCCCTCAGGTGCAAAGTCTGCTTTTTTTTTTTTTTAAATGAACTGCTTGCAATAGGAATTGACTGTCCAGCTTGTTACCTGAGTCTGACATCATGAGCTGACTTAAATTGACCGGTCCAAAGTTACTTAGCCACAGCTTTCACACCTAGGGCAGGACTAGAACTCGGAGTCTCCTGATTTCTAGCTTGGACCCTTAACCAAACTGTAGATCAAACTGGCTCTCAGGTTTGTTACTGATTTTTTTCATCCTAGCATTTTTTTTGTAAGTGCAGGACCTTGCACCTTGCTTCCCCCCCCCCACTCTTGATCAAATGTGGATTTATTGGATAGGCCTGCTAGTTGGATAATTCTGGAAATTTGAAGTTCATATGTCTTAAAGTTATCAAGCATGAAAAATACTGATCTAGGCCATAGCCATGTCCATCATATAAACTGTCAAATTTCCCTAGCAAACATTTGTGCAAGTATCTATTCAAGCTCTTTAATGTGTATACTTCTTTTGATTGCCCAAAATATTGTTAAAGCTTATCTTCAATTTTTGCCTGTGATTTTCATAGAGTCCCAATCTCATAGCCTTTACAAATACAAAGCTTAACTGAAAAAAAATGATAATAAAGGCCTGTAGCATGAGATGTGTGCTAATGAGCTCAGCCCCTTCCTTAGGAAATAAAACATGCAGTAGGAAAGTAGATAAAATAGATAAAAATATAGCTCAATTAAAATCAAAAGCAGTTATTTAAGGCAGGAAAATAATGACATTTGGGCAGATCATATGATAGAAATTACGGTAACTGTTTCTAAATTAGGTGGAACTTTGTTCAAGAAATTCCAGATTGCACAAGATGTTTACAAGTGATGAGCTTGCACAGATAAACATCAGAAAAATTAAAATATTTTAATTGGCATACAGGATACAAAGTATAATGTAAAGCATAATTGAGTTACTTACTTGTGTCTATTGAAAAAATGTTTTAAAAATAAGTCATTTTTATTTTTAGCAGAAGGGAAATGTGTTTGGACTAAAATACCTCTAAGTATTACCAAAGCATGCATCCATGCTATGAATTATATTCCATGAATTATATTAATTCAAACCTATATAAATGAATGTGGATCCAGGATATCTGTGGATTGCCTGAGACTTAGCTAACTCTCTGGTCTGGCATATTATGATGACCACATGAAAGACAAGTTCCTATTTAACAAATATACAGTACATTGACTATTTTGAGATTCTGTTTAAACAAATGTTACAGTAAATTTATCCAAAATTCCTATAAAATTTGAATGGAGAAGAAGAACAATCTTGCCTCTCTTGAGTGCTTCTATAATACCAGATTCTATCTCATTGCATATCTCATGCTTAACAAAGATTTTGAAAATTAAACAATTGAAGTACAATTTTGCTTTACTGTCTCTTTAAGCAGACTTCAACCATTTTACTAGTGAGAGGATACTCAAGTCATCTTGGGAGGTATGTAGCTGAAGAATGTGTCCCAAGGCAAATATGTGAATGGATGACTTTATTTTCCTAATAATCAGTTCTTATATTCTTTCTTATTTTGGACTGAGATTCATATTCCTTTGTTTGTGTGTGATATTTTTTGTGCTTCACATTTCCAGATTTATCCAAAATAGCCTTTGCATGTTTAAATTTAATTTGCACAAGTATGCTAGAGAGAGAAAGGCTTCCAAGGAAACATATTTCACTCTCTCTGTAACAAATATTTTCTTTGGGTTGAAATATACATTATATCCTCATCAGGAAAGATAGCAGATTTTGGAGGGGGTGGGGGAAGCAAGATTCTTGCCTTTAAATTGGATCGTATATCATATTAAGTAGCAAGAGTACATTTTTCTATTACCCTCCCCCCTTCTAAGTGATTACATTTTAAAATTCTAATTGGCTAGATATAGTAAGAGAGTATATACAGTTGGAAAATTGTAAGAAAATTAATGGCTAACATATGTTAACCAGTTCCATAATTAAGTGGATCTGCTGAATCTACATCACCCATAAGAAAGTTAAGTGGTATTTGAATATATTCCATATATTCTGAAATGATTGTCATCTGGATTTCACCTTTGATTCCGTCATTCTGCAACACAATGTGCAGACCAGACATTAGTTTCAGAGATGTATGGCCTTCCAGATGCATGAATTCAAGATGTGATGCAGGCTACTGATGCTCATAAAATCAACTGACTATTATTCTTTCTTGATTATCTAGATGGAAAATAAATGGTACAGTCATTAGAAATCTGGTACCCTAGTATTGCATTGTTTTTTTAAAAAAAATAATGGCACACTGGAAAACATCCAAAGATGTACCAAGATGGTGGAGGGACAGGAAAACAAGTGCTAGGAGAAATAACTAAAATATCAAAGTACTGCATATATAGCCTGGAAAAATATACAATTAGGGTGTGTTGAATAAAATGGCCTTAAAGCAATTATAATAAATAAATGGTTTTTAAAATAACCTGATACTATCTACACTACAGTTTCTTTTATATATTCTGTTGGTTTTTAGTATGATGAATTTATCCTGAATTAGAAGGCAGATTTTTGTCTTGTCCACCATTCCAAATTTTAAAAATTACCTATACTTTTTTAAAAAAACAAAAAACATCCTGTCTTTTTCTTTCAGACACACATTAGAAGAATGGAATGCTTTCTGGCTATTTATAATCCTTTTGTTGTTGTTCTATTGTATGTTTCATAGTATATCATTGCTTATGATATTATACAGGCACTTATTTTTTTTTGGCACATTACTTGAAACTTTTATTTTGCCTCTGATAAAGAATCTGTATTTCCCCCCTTTTATATACTTCATTGTTTTAAATAGCCTTCATTACGTCACTTCATTAGAATATCTAAGAATAGCACCCTATTGTTTTCAACTGCCTTGGTGAATTTTATGCTCTTCTGTTGTTCCTTTACATGCTCTATAAATTAACTCAGTTTCTTTTTTTTCATGCTGCCAATCTTTGAAAGTATTGTCAACATATCTAAGTCAACATTGTGCTGTGGGGTGGCTTGATTCTCAAATTCAAAGTCCTCCATAAGGAAGTTGGTAACAACAGGTGATAATGATGACTCTCCCCCTCCCCCATAGCTTAATCTAGACTTCTGTTCATAATGTTGTCCAATGTGACTTCCAGTTTGAGTAGTTTCTGAATTCCACCTTATTGTTTCATATTCAAATATTATAAAATGTAATTGTTCATATTTTTAAAATTTTTAAAATACAGAGAATCTAAGTTTAATCTTGTTAAACACTGACAAAGACCGTTCAGTAGTAGATTTTTTGACTCCAGTGAGAGTTAAGCTAAGTCTGGCTTAGTAGGATACCAATCAGTCTTGTCACCATAAAATATGTTTAAAATGCAGCCAGTTAGGATAGAATTACTGACACCACACTTTGAATTAAAGGACATATTATATCAATTTCATGATGTATTTTAAATATATCTCACTTTGTCTACTTCACAGCTTATTATACATACTTGCCTTCAAACACATACAATGTAATGTGTGTGAAAAGTCAGTTTAATAAAACTACTCAGGGACAATTAAATTTGACATCCACAAGAAAGCATTAGTGATCTTCTGAGTCTTGAAGATTCTAAATTACTGTAACATAAGGATGTAATTGGATTTATTTTCCATATATCTTACATCACTGCTGTTTATATCTAATGATCTAGAGTCTAGACTGTTCCACCAGGTTGAATTTAACAGAAATATTAGAGTTGAAAAATGGACTCCACAGAGAACTCTAATTTTAAAGTGTCCAGGATTTTTCAGAGATTCAACTTTGTTTTTTAGAGATTCAACAAGCCCAGAGTTTCTGTTTCCAGTGATAATACACATAAGCATTTGCTTTTGTTGTTGGTGGGCATCAACCAATAAACATTAAACCCCAAGATAATTTCAGGTAAATGAGAATTGTTAGATAACAAATAACACCAATATAATGGGTCTTGTGGTTTTGAGTTGATTCTTATGACTCTTTTATTTTATAGCGTGCATACCAGATCACAGTGTATGTCTTTTTATGTATGTCTTTTATATATTAAATACATAAGACATCAATTGTATAGGATGTGCTCAGAGAACATTATATTATACATTTTAAAATCAAATGAATGGCTTTAGACCATAATCTCTACCATGATCCAGAAAATATTCCATTGTCACAGAGGATAATATTTATATCAAGAGTTTTTCCCTCATTTCAATAACCAAGCAGGGCAATCTATTGAGAATATTGTGAAAATCAAAAATTTAGCATAAATTGTCATGTTCCTAAGCACCACTCATAATAATAAAAATCAAATATCCACCATGCATGGAATTAGAACTTTGATCATGTGCAAGGAAGAGACTGTCACCAGGGTCACTATATAGCTGCTGAGTTTATTTCTGAAGAAAATCCACAAGCTTTCTCTTAATATTTTGCCAGCAGCTTGTTCTCCCATATAGAAAATCTATTATCTTACCCCAGTGGTTCCCAAACTTGGCAACTTTAAGACTTGTGGACTTCAACTCCCAGAATTCTCCAGCCAGCAGTCTTACCCCATTGGGAGTTCTCTGATCACCCAGACAACACCCCATCTAAACCAAGTAACAGAAGTGGAGGTAATGAACACAGTCATATAACCAGATAACATGACCTTATGATATTTCCGGTGTAATAAACACAAGAGACCAGGGGCGAGGAAATGGGGAGTTGATTTAAATGACAGAAACCTCCTTGCTATCATACTAGATTTCCTATGAATCTACTGCTTGCATTATATGGTATTACTGGATTTGCCTGATATTTTGCTGTGTGTTTAAAACATACTGTGAGGAGCCCAGAGTTGTGTTTTAAAATTATACATTTTTTGAAATATATAATGTGACATTCTTTTGATTTTAATCTCTATTTGTGCTGCAATGTATCTTTGTATTTTTATTTTTCAAACTGATTGATGTTCTGTTTATTTAAGTTCTGTTTTGTTTTGTGTAAATAGCCTATAATAGGATGTAAGTTAAGTTTAGCTTTAACCTTATCAAAATATTCATTTTATGTAGCCTCCAGAATCAAACTGGTTTGAAAGTCACATTATTCTTATAATTATTACTAACATCTCACATCAGTTTAGAATCAGAAAATACTGTATTTCCAGGATTACAACATACAGTGCTACCTTATGAAGCAATCTGTTCAACTGGAATACAATGCTCAACTTCTTCAGGAAACTGTTCCTAACCTGAATATACTTTCTTGTAGTTTAATCCATTGGTTCTTGTCCAGCACTACATAAAATAGGTGACAAATCAACTTCCTTCTATAAGTTACAATATTTTAATTATATAAAGTTTGCTAGCACATTTCATCTCAGGCTTCTCTTCCATGGGCTAAACATATTCTTAATTTTACCTTGCATAGGACTTAGTTTCCACTCCCTCTATTATCTGAACTTCCTTATTTTTATATTTTTATATTCCTTCATTTTTAGACATTTTAAAATTCAACATAATACTTCAAGTGAGACCTGACCAAGACAATTATTTTCCATGATCAAAAACTCTTTATCTTGCCCATTCTGAATTTTCAGTCAATCCATTTAATAGTCTCTTTTTATTCTAGACTTAATCTTGCTGTACTAATCCCATTGATAGCTGTTGGGAAACAGAGATCTTCTTTTCAATGGATTGTTTGCAAAGGAATAGAAGTTAAAACATCTCTGTCCTAGTCAGGATTAATTCAATTGTAGGTCATGTCTTATCACCTTGCTTTTGAATCATCCCCAACACCCATTTTAAGCAGCATATATTTTGATGTGGCTGATCCATCTGAAATTATTGTTTTTCCTCTTCCCCAGAACAAAACATGATGTACAAATTATCTGTGATGCCCCAAGAATAAATATGTTCCTGCCCAGGTCTGGCTTCTTCATAGTCCCCAATGGCTACTTGAGTCTGTTGCAGAAATGCTTCCTTCTCTCTGATTTCAGGGCACTGCTTCCCCCCACCTTCAAATCAGGCTGTTCCCCAAAATGCAAGAGCCATCTCTCCACTCTTCTTTTTTTGCAACCAGGAGTAAGGTGAACTGCTACTTCAAGAATGACAGTAATGTACTATTCCTTGTGCAGCCACAAGGAAGAGTTTTCTGCGATTACAGCTGCATTGAGTAAGAGGGTGTGAGGATGAGTCTGTTTCATTCAAGGGTGTGGATGTATTTATTATGTAATTAGTGCTTGGTGGAACAGCCAAGAATCTATGCAACAAAGGTCCATTACAAGTCTTTTAGTTCATCTATCAGTTATTTCATATCTGTATTAACCAGATGCTGTATGTGTTAATGGAATTGAGAAAAAGGCATACTGCAGTTTAGGTACCGCCAAATTTTGTTTCACTCAAGTTCTCATTGCAGAGCAATGCTAAAAAAATATGTTCTGGGTGGTACATCCCATTTGCACTTCCTTGAGCCAAAAGACAAAACTGAAGTGAAGCAATGGCTTGAGATTAGCTAAATCTAACAGATGCAATATATTAAGTGCTTCTTGTCACAAGCTTGAACTCTGCACGTGTATGGAGCAATTCATGACAATGAGCCAAGAACATGATGAACTGACCCATGAATACCAAACATTGACATTTTAACATAATGTCCTATTATTAACCCTAATTTGTGAACATGGTCCTAAGCACTTTCAATCATTCTTTGATAGAATGCAAAGGAAAGATGTTGCTTAATACAAACGGAAATATACTTGTCAACAAAAAGAAAAACTATAGCAAGAAAGTTAAAAATTCCTGTATAATGAGTTCATGTCCCTTTTTGGCACTTGGGTTTGTTTGAATGTGACATTTCCTACAGTCTCCATTTATCAGGCATATTATATTTTGGATTCTATTAAAACAGTTCTTCATTTGATTTTGTATTTTAATTTTACACTTCCTCAGAAGAACATTTATGGTTTCTCTTCATCCTCATCACTATGACATAACATATATTAAAATACAATTGTTGTTTGTTAACATGTTATCTAACACAGTGGTCCCCAACCTTTTTATCGCCGCGGACCAGTCAGCCTTTGATAATTTTACCGTGGCCCGCTGAGCGCGCGCAGGGGTGGGGGGCGTTGTTCGTGACCCTGCGCCCCTGCCTGCCCACCCCCTCCGCCCACAGGGCTCCCGCGAAGCGGTTCTGGGCACTAGCCCAGAGGGCGGTCATTGGTTGGCGTCCTTCAGAGGTGCGGGGAAAGGTGCATGAGCCTGTTCAGGGTGTTCAAGTTCCGGCACGCCGAGGCCAAAGTGGCCCGCAAGGAGGTGGGTGGGCGGGCGTGGTCGTCAGCCGTGCTTACCTCCGGATCGTCTCCCCGGTGAACCGCCGCCCCCACCTGTCGGGACGGGCGGCGGTTCCCTCCTCGCCCCCTCCCCACGGTGGGCTCCATAGGGAGGAAGGGAGCGGCTCTGCCCTCGGCCTCTCGGCGATCCCACTGAAGAGGGACGCCGGCGCTTCCGGAGGCCCGCCCGGCTGCCGGCTGAGCCGTGCTCGCGTGGGCGCCTCCCGAGACACAGTCAGGCCTCGCCCAGGGGAGCCGCGGCCGCCCTCCCGGCTACTTCTTGGCCGCGGGGCAGCTCCGACGAGCCGAAGGGAAGTCGCCGGGACTGCATCCGGGGAAGCCTCGCCCTGCAAATTAGCCGGTCGGGGGGGCGAGCAAGGCGGCTTCCCCGAGAGCCCCTCGCTGCGATGAGGCTAGCTGGGCTGGGACCGTATGCCCGCTGCCAACGGGGCTGGGGCGCTCGGCAGGTGCCTTGCCGCTTTCGCTGCAGCCGGAAAGCGGAGCTGCCGGGGTTCGCAGGCCGAGCAGCAGCGGGGGATGCGCCGAGCATCGCATGTGGCGAAGCCGGAGCCCTGGCTAGAGAGGGCGGGTTAGCCCTCCTCTCGGAGCCGGAAAAAGCTTCGAAGAGCCTCTTCAAGTGGAGCCGCCTTGGCCGCTGAAGCTTCCGGCTGCAGAGGAAGCGCCCGAAGGGCTGTTTCTGCGAGGCTCCCGTTCTCTGCGTTGACGCCTGTTTTGTTCTCGGGGCTTCCGTTTCCCCGCAGCGGGGCCGCCTGGGACAGCGAACACCCGGCTTCCGCGGCCCGGTGCCAGGTACTCCACGGCCCGGCACCGGTCCGCGGACCGGGGGTTGGGGACCACTGATCTAACATATTCGAACCTAATATTGTAAAAACAGCTAAACAAACACAAAGGGATTTTTAAGGAAATCCAGTATTATACCTAAATTGACAGATGAATCTAACTCTAATTTTAACATTTCATCATAATAGCTTTCCCTTTATCTAGTTTTATTTTATTTTAATTATTTGCTGCAATGCTCTCAATATCAATATTGTATTTTTATATCATTTTTATATTATGTATTTTTAAACAATTATGCCACATTGGTTATACCTACTGTATATTGAAGTAAGTGCTATAGACAGTAAAAATTGAAAGACTTCCAAGTTACGCTCAGGTTGAGGTATTGTTGGATGTTTAAAAAGTAAACTCATACTCACTAGATGGTTGTCATGATTCTACACTCTCCGCAATCTATTATCCATGAATCAGATGGAAATATATAAAAAAGCACAAACTGTGAACATGTAAATTCTCTTTTTAATTTCTGTATTATCAGGTGGGATGTGATGGCTCAGCAATTAAAGATGTTGAGTTTGTCAGTTTGACAGCTGATAGTCTGGGTTCAAGATCCAAGTGCCATTTGATGGGGTGAGCACCTGTAATTTGCCCCAGCTCCTGCTCATGTAGCAGTTTGGAAGCATACAAATGTGTGTAGATAGGTACCACTTTGGTAGGAAGATTACAACATTCTGTGCCCCTTGGTGTATAGTTATGGTGGCCACATGGTCACAGAAGTGCCTTTGGACAATGCTGGCTCTCTTGGCTAAGAAATGGAAATGAGCGCCACATGACTGGACAGTGGAAACCTTTATCTTTATCTTTATTATAAGTATTTACAGTTAATGAAATTCTAAAGAAGTACAGTAGACTTTAGAAGCTTCCCCATTTCCTGGATGTTAGCATTTGAGTGACCAACAAGACACTCTGACAACTGATTATTTCTTTCATTTTTATCTTGATATTCATCTACAAATCTGATGGATGTTTCCCTATATAATCTTTATAAAGTATGTGTGTCTTATAGCATTAGACCCATGTAAAATTTAAAATTAAACAACAGTTCAAATTGCTGCATTATCTTTAGTTAGAACTGCAATATGGAAAACAATAGAAGAAGAAGAAATCCATGCTTAATTCTAAAGCACATGGGTAAATTAGGGATGGGCAATAATTTTCCCAAGACTGAGTTATGCTCTTTAGCCTGCTTCTGTGTTATCCCTCAAAAATGCATAGCTTCAGATGCTGACAATTACTGAGAATCCCTTGAATAGTAAAAAGTAAATTTATTCTTATCTTCTCTACTGCAGACTAACAAAATAGTTTACCAGAAAGAAGAAACAATGGACATTAGGGAGGATTCCATTAAAAAAACAAGAATTCTTGTTTCTGTGAAAGATATTCTTGAAAGGAAAGATATTCCAGGAAAAAACATAAATTCTCCATCCACCACTGCTGCGTTCTCAGCAGTCTCATCTAAACAGTTGAAATAAAAATTCAGGTTCACTTGTTACTTCAATAACAGTTCCAATGAAGCCACTCTGAGGTGACATTCTCTTGTAGATAACAGTGGCTGCTTGCTGAATATTGTTCTTATAATCAATTCTGATAAATTCAGATTGGTGACTCATTTGGTTGGCATTTCTCTAGAAAAGTTGGGCAACTACTGTTTGTTGTATCAGTCAGATTTTTTCTAAGTGAATGAACTAAGCAGTTTTCCTTTCATTTAATATGCAGAAAACAAATATCCTTTAAAAATCTGAATGTTTCCTATTATTTGAGAGGCAATCACAGAAGGAGAAAATAAATCCCATGGCATGCTGCCCCCAGGGAATGCATTATAACAGATTAGTTGATAACATTTTTAACCACAGAAGTTACCAAAGAACTGTCAGATGTTTCCATTTCACAACAACACTGAAAGTTTTTTCAAGGGCTTGAAGCAAATCCCAGAATCTCCTCCAGATAGTTGTTTTAAAGAGATGACTGGGAAAAACATGATTTTATTTAAATACATAGTGCTGATAAGTCAGAGGTTTTTCCTAAAAAACAAAAATGTCCGTTTAATCACCATTATCCAGCATAGGCTTTTTAGCAAGGTACCCTCAAGACATATTGGGATTGCAATTTCCAAATTTCAGGGTGTTGCAGTCCTAATGCATTTATATAATGCAACCATTATTATTTATCTACACAATATAATTGGCTGTTTTGAATTTAATTGAATCCTGTTTTCTGAAAGCTTGTTTTTCTAAATATATTATCTTTGAGAGGGGAAAAGGGATAGACAGGCCCACCCACCAACAAAAATGCAAAAGACCGGTGGCGTGCTGTTGAGAAAATTACTTAATAAAGCTGGGGATAGTAAGATTAAGTATACATGGTTTTTGTTTTTGTTTTGTTTCTTTCTTTCTCTCCTTCCCTTCTGTATGTAACAACCAGTATTTTTAAGCTTTTTAGTCTTGGTGTTTCAAAACATACAATAGGTTCTGTTTTATTAAAGGTATAATTTATAATTTTGGGAGCATATTAATTCTATTAATTTTCAGTAAGATAAGTAGAACAGAAAAAAACTGAAATTTATTTTTAGCAAATATTTTGCTTCTTTGTCATTTTAGTAATGTAATCTAAAGCAGTGTTTTCTACACGATATATTGGAATACAATTCCCATCATTTTGACTAGCCTACCTTTTCCATAAAATGATGACAGGATAAACAGGTATCAGAAATATGAAAGAGAATTATACTTGAGCAATTTCTTGAATTGCTCATATTCCTAGCAATGGAGGGGAATGGGAATTACATTTCCAACATATGTTTGACATAATTTCATTTCATTTCATTTTGCTTTATTTGTATGCCGCCCTTTTCCCTGAAAGGGACTCAGGGCGGCTCACAACTCAAGGGAGGGGAAAAACAGACAAGTTACAAAACATAAAAACCATACACAATTAAAAAGCACAACAATCATACCATTCGAAGTGGGGCTGCAAGTCTTTAGCCCCAGGCCTGTCAGAACAGCCAGGTTTTAAGGGCTATGCGGAAGGCCTGGAGGGTGGTGAGGGTACGAATCTCCACGGGGAGTTCGTTCCAGAGGGTCGGAGCAGCCACAGAGAAGACCCTCCTCCGGGTAGTCGCCAGTCGACACTGGCCGGCTGATGGAATTCGGAGGAGGCCTAGTCTGTGGGATCTTATTGGTCTAGTGGAGGTAATTGGCAGTAGGCGGTCTCTCAAGTACCCAGATCCAATACCATGAAGGGCTTTGTAGGTGACGACTAGCACCTTGAAGCGTACCCGGAGATCAACAGGCAGCCAGTGCAGCTCGCGGAGGATAGGTGTTACGTGGGTGAATCGAGGTGCACCCACGATCGCTCGCGTGGCTGCATTCTGGACAAGCTGAAGTCACCGAATACTCTTCAAGGGCAGCCCCATGTAGAGCACGTTGCAGTACTCCAGCCTAGAGGTCACAAGGGCACGAGTGACTGTTGTGAGAGCCTCCCGGTTCAGGTAGGGATGCAACTGGTGCACCAGGCGAACCTGGGCAAATGCCCCCCTGGTCACAGCTGACAAATGGTGTTCAAAAGTCAGCTGTGGGTCCAGGAGGACTCCCAAGTTGCGGACCCTATCTGAGGGGCGTACTATTTGACCCCCCAGCCTGAGAGATGGAACACTTGGCCAATTAGTAGGAGGGAAGCACAGCAGCCACTCGGTCTTATCTGGATTGAGTACAAGCTTGTTAACCCCCATCCAGTCCCTAACAGCCTCGAGGCCCTGGCTCATCACGTCCATCGCTTCATTGAGTTGGCACGGGGCGGACAGATACAGCTGTGTATCGTCCACATACTGGTGGTATTTTATCCCGTGCCGTCGAATGATCTCACCCAGTGGTTTCATGTAGATATTAAAGAGGAGGGGGGACAGGACCGAACCCTGCGGCACCCCATACGTTAGGGGCCTAGGGGTCGATCTCTGCCCTCCGACTAACACCGACTGCGACCTGTCCGAGAGGTAAGAGGAGAACCACCGTAAGACAGTGCCTCCCACCCCCACCTCCCGCAGTCGTCGCAGAAGGATACCATGGTCGATGGTATCGAAAGCTGCAGAGAGGTCAAGGAGTACTAGGATGGAGGCATGACCTCCATCCCTGGCTCTCCAGAGATCATCGATCAATGCGACCAAAGCGGTTTCCGTGCTGTAGCCAGGCCTGAAGCCCGACTGGAAGGGATCTAGATAACTGGTTTCCTCCAAGGACCGCTGGAGCTGAAAGGCCACCATAAACACCTTTGTACATCTTTACCAACTTATCATATGTTAAATACCAATAATACACCATCTTCTAAAAATACTCTTCCAAATTATAGCTCAAAATACATTTTAATATATCTTCTCACTGATCCAGCATTATTTTTGCCCTGTTCATTTTCATTAAGTCTATCTATCTTGAGAATAGCATGCTTATCGTTAGTACAAATCATAATAAAAATATATTATATGAAGTATAAGAAGAAAAATAACAGTGATTAAAACTTAAGTTCTAAAATTAAGGTATTCAGAATTTAATTTAAAATAAAAGTAAGAAAATCTCAATAGGCATAATTACTTAGAAAAAGTAGGTTCTTTTACAGGAAACTGTCTTTCATTTCACTATTGCTTAATGTGAATTGAATACACTTATACTTTATAGGCTAAGTTTTAATACAGTGGTCCCCAACCCCCGGTCCGCGGACCGGTGCCGGGCCGTGGAGTACCTGGCACCGGGCCGCGGAAGCCGGGTGTTCGCTGTCCCAGGCGGCCCCGCTGCGGGGAAACGGAAGCCCCGAGAACAAAACAGGCGTCAACGCAGAGAACGGGAGCCTCGCAGAAACAGCCCTTCGGGCGCTTCCTCTGCAGCCGGAAGCTTCAGCGGCCAAGGCGGCTCCACTTGAAGAGGCTCTTCGAAGCTTTTTCCGGCTCCGAGAGGAGGGCTAACCCGCCCTCTCTAGCCAGGGCTCCGGCTTCGCCACATGCGATGCTCGGCGCATCCCCCGCTGCTGCTCGGCCTGCGAACCCCGGCAGCTCCGCTTTCCGGCTGCAGCGAAAGTGGCAAGGCACCTGCCGAGCGCCCCAGCCCCGTTGGCAGCGGGCATACGGTCCCAGCCCAGCTAGCCTCATCGCAGCGAGGGGCTCTCGGGGAAGCCGCCTTGCTCGCCCCCCCGACCGGCTAATTTGCAGGGCGAGGCTTCCCCGGATGCAGTCCCGGCGACTTCCCTTCGGCTCGTCGGAGCTGCCCCGCGGCCAAGAAGTAGCCGGGAGGGCGGCCGCGGCTCCCCTGGGCGAGGCCTGACTGTGTCTCGGGAGGCGCCCACGCGAGCACGGCTCAGCCGGCAGCCGGGCGGGCCTCCGGAAGCGCCGGCGTCCCTCTTCAGTGGGATCGCCGAGAGGCCGAGGGCAGAGCCGCTCCCTTCCTCCCTATGGAGCCCACCGTGGGGAGGGGGCGAGGAGGGAACCGCCGCCCGTCCCGACAGGTGGGGGCGGCGGTTCACCGGGGAGACGATCCGGAGGTAAGCACGGCTGACGACCACGCCCGCCCACCCACCTCCTTGCGGGCCACTTTGGCCTCGGCGTGCCGGAACTTGAACACCCTGAACAGGCTCATGCACCTTTCCCCGCACCTCTGAAGGACGCCAACCAATGACCGCCCTCTGGGCTAGTGCCCAGAACCGCTTCGCGGGAGCCCTGTGGGCGGAGGGGGTGGGCAGGCAGGGGCGCAGGGTCACGAACAACGCCCCCCCACCCCTGCGCGCGCTCAGCGGGCCACGGTAAAATTATCAAAGGCTGACTGGTCCGCGGCGATAAAAAGGTTGGGGACCACTGTTTTAATAGACATTATTATACTAAAACAAATGTAAACTCTAGATTTTAATGTAATAGATATTTTAGAAGTATGTTATAATTTAAACTTTGTGGCATGAATCTTTGGATTTCCTCCAAAAATTCAGAAAGAAATTATCTTTTATTTCTTTGGTTTTCTCAGTCACAAGAGGTAGGAAACTCAAAAGACTTATTATTATCATGTTACACAGAAGTTTCTTTAGCTTCCCAATAGGTGGTCATTGTCTATTTTGTTCTGTAGCCATCAAAGAGGTTCTATATATTCCTCTTTCCTTCTTCCTACACATAAACTCCTTCTGTCTTTCCATCTATTTGCATCATAGGCAGGTATTCCTTTCATCTTTTTCCCATTTGTATTTTTCTAAGGGCTATATACATATAGTATATCCTTAATCATGAGTTTATAACAATTTGTGAAAGTCTAAAGAATAAACATAGGTTCACAACAAAAATGGCACAGCAGAATCACAGCAGAACAATAATATATAGCAGAAATTAAAATAATGAGAAAATCAAAATGTATTTGCCTATCTCAAAAAGCCATCACAGAATTTACATATCACATTAAACTATAATGTAGTTTGGTTGGTTCCAAGCTAGCATGTAGAATGAACTAAACTGTTAAGTTGGTAAACCATTATTTATAGCTTAGTACAAACTTATTTGAATCCTATTTAACAAACTACGTTTTAGTGTGTTGCACGAATCTTCATAAACCTGTATCTGAGATACTTTACTATAATAGGCCTTCCGCTTGTATTAACTTTTTACTGCGGTAGTAGGAATAGATTACAGAAAAAAATTATTTTCTTTTTGAGGATGGACTTTATGTTTCTTGATTCCTAGCCTCCAAACTGCTTTTAGCCTAAATATCTAATACAACAAATGATGTACTTTGACTGTATATAATATTTACCTGTAAATAAACATGTCTACAAGGGAACCCCAATTGTCAATTGTGAAAGCTAATGTTGCAACTGATAATGTTGCGGGGGAAAATCACTGCCAGTTTTATCCTATATTCACTGTGTTTTGTCTGTATAGACAAAAAACTGTATAGGGTAAACTGATACTGACTTTTTATATAAATTCATTTTATTCAATTGCATGTATAATGTTATTATTCTTGTGCATATTCTTGTCTTATTATCTACCTGAGATGTTAAGAGTGAAGATGTAATCATCTTATTAAAATTTAATAATTTCATTTCGTGTCTTATCAGTTTTACCTTTAATTTATTCATCTGTCCACCAAACCTCAACTTTTCCCAGTACAAATGATCTTATTCTTTTGTACAGGAATATCCTGTATGTATAAGGACAATTGATACTTTCTACTTGCTGTGGAATTAAGACATAAAGTTGTCAAAAAGTACTTTGCTAATTCTATTCTATGTGACATAAGTTAAGTATATTTGATAACTTGCATGTACCAGGTTTATTTGAAATAGAGCCAGAATCAAGATGAATTAGGAAACATAAATAGTCTAAAAGAAAAAAGGAGAAAAAACTTTGTATCTGGAAGCTCCTAGACAACATTTTTTTAAAAAAAATATTAATAATTCTGCAATAAATGTTGCATACAATGTTTTGAAGTGTAAAATGATTTCTATAAATACCAATTTCATCATGTTTGAAAGAACTGCTATTTGGATTTTCTCTTAACATAAAATTGTAATCTATTAACTCTTACTAACGTGTTAAATATGGATAGAAGATATTTGATGAGTTAAAAATTCTTGATAAATGCTTATTTTGACTTCTTATTACAAAGATTGCCTTTGTTAATTATTAAGCATTGACTTGACTTTAAGAATTTATCATTTATTTTACCAAATTGCTAAGCATGTCTGGTTCAGTAATGACTGAATAGTAAACAAGAATAAAAACAGTTGGAGACAATATAACAAATGAACAAATACACATTCAGTAAGAGCAATCAAGCCTAAAGACAAAATATTCTCATAAAGGTCCATCATATTAGCTGGCCCAAGGCCAAAGGAAGAGCCAACAGAAAAGCCAGGTTTTTAATGCCTGTTTAAATAAGATTGGAATAGGGATTCTGCAAATCCTGGAAGGATGCTATTCCATAGGGTTGGCTATAGATCAAACACTTTGATGATTTTTATATGCAACCCTAATTTAATGTTGCTTCAAAAATGTATTTATTACATATAACTGCATATATACTGCAGTTAGTATATTAAAACCTTTTCCCCTTCCTCTTTTAAGTGCTATGATTGTAGGTTTTATGGGCAAGGTAAACTAAAAATCAATAACATAATACAATACAATACAATATAATATAATACAATAGCATATCAGAGCAGAGCAGAGCAGAGCATAACATAACATAACATAACATAACATAACATAACATAACATAACATAACATAACATAACATAACATAACATAACAAAACATATCATAAAGAGCCATGGTAGCATAGTGGTTATAATGCAGTGTAGTATTGCAGGCTAATTCTGCTGACTCTTGATTGCTAGCAGTTCAGCTGTTTGATTCTGACTGGCTCAAGGTCGACTCAGCCTTTCATCCTTTTGAGATTGGTAAAATGAAGACCCAGATTATTGGGGACAATATGATGGCTATGTAAACTGCTTAGAGAGGGTTATAAAGCACTGTGAAGCAGTACTTAAGTCTAAGTACTAGTGCTATTGACATCACATCACAACACAACATAACATCAATATAATAATAAAAATAGTAAAAAGAGGATAAATAATAATATTAAAAGAAAAAAGACATGGAATACTGTTGATCAATCTTTCAGCAGAGCACCAATTTACAGATGAAAACTGAACACCAGAGTATGTGGTGAATAGACCAGAAACTGCTTCAACAAACTACAATGACAACAATAATCACAACGCATACTGGTACTTGATAGTATCATTGTAGAAATACTATCATTATATACTTGTATTCTTATATTGCAAATTTGTGTGATGAATCTGTCTTATGTGCCACTAGCTATTTTAACAACAATCATAATCATAATCATAATCATAATCACAATCACAATCACAATCACAATCACAATCATAATCATAATCATGCATACATACATACATGTATGTCTGTATGTATATGTTTGTGTGTGTATGTGTGTGTGTGTTGGCTTTGTTTCAGTAAGTGGAATGATTGGTTGTGTGGTTGTATCGTGATTGGTAGATTGGTGCTGATAGGTGCTGGCTGTGTGTCCGTTGTTGTTTTGTTGTTGTTTTGTGTTGTAATGGCCTAGGTGGTGGGTGGGGCTCGTTTGTTGACTAGGGCTGGTTTCCAGATGTCTGGTAAGCAGGAGGTATCATCATGTTTATTCATGTTGTAGGGGTGTTTCTCTATTTCGATAGTTTCCATAATTATTCTCTTGTTGAAGTGTTCAGTTTTGGAGACTAATTTGGTTCCTTCAAAATTAATTTCATATCCTGTAGCTTTAAGGTGCTGGAAAAGGGAGGAAGTTTTTTTGTTTTTTCTGACTGGGTTCTTGTGTTCTGTGATACATGCATTTATTCCCCTGTTTGTTTGTCCTATGTATGTTGCAGGGCAGATTTTGCATGGTATTTCATAGACTCCTTGGTTTTCTAGCTGGATTTTGTCTTTGGGTTTTCTTATGATGTTGGCTATTTTTTGGTCAGTGTTGAAGGCTGTCTTGATATTGTGTTTGTGGAGAATTTTGCTGATTTTATCTGTGGTGCCTTTGATGTAAGGGAGGAGGGAGATGCCATTGTCCTGTTCTGTGTCTCGGTTCTTGGGGGGAGTCTCCCTTTGGATTAGATTGGTAACACTTTAACAAGAGAATAATTATTGAAGCTATTGAAATAGAGAAACACCTCCACAACATGAATAAACATGATGATACCTCCTGCCTATATATATTACTATAAATAGTAATTCAGGTGATTAATAATTTACTCTGATTGATATATCCTTTGATATTCTAATAAAAATGCTACTATGCAAAACAAGAAATCCAAAGATTATTAGACTGAGCAACATTCATAAAATAGTTGTCTAATTTCTCCAAAACCACTTTGGAAGTAATTGAGAAAAAGGCAATTTTACCAAAAGTTGGCAGGTTTGTTTTTTTAATGCATTTAAGATTATTTTTCAGAGAAAAAGAGAATAGCACTATATCAATTGATTGTAAGTATTGCAAAAGAGAAATAAGACAATGCACTCCACCCAAATATTTAAGATAGCTTCAAAAGTAAACTATGATATAACTATTTATCTTGAATTTTCCCGATCCCACCCTCCATATCTAATTACAGCTATTTCTTTCAGCAAAGTCTTAATTTTGCACATTAAAACTTTGGATGAAATGTGAACTTGACAGTTTGATGATAGTAGCAACATTAACAGTTGTGTATGAAACTGAAATGTTGAGAAATTTACAACCAAATGCCCAATTATTATAAATAAATAATACACGTAACAAACATTGCCATTTCTCCTGATTCTGCATGTTCTTAATGATGGCACGGTTGTGTAATAACTCACTGAAATAATGTTTAAATCCTGCTTTAAGCCATGTCCAAATTATTTCACGTAAAAGGGAGCATAGAAAATAGCTTCTGCTATTATTTTGAAGTTAATCTTCTTTGAATAGCAACTTCACTAGCATGCCTCAGGTTCCAGTTTATATGGGGAGGAGCATATCAAATGAATAGAATTAGAATCAGAATTATAAATTTGACTATGATTCTTACATAGAAAGTATCTAGAATGTAATCTTGGGTTTTCATACCTTCTATGACAGAAAAGATTAATTAAATTGTTCCTCTTTACTCATGCCTAGCAAAAAGTATTCTAATAACATCTTTTGTTTATCTGGTAGATCAGTTGAATCCTGCTGATGCCATTAGTGAACTGCTGGTATATTAATCACTAATCATTTTTTATAAAGTGAACATAAAAAGATGACAGTCAACACTTTTATGAATTCTTAAATATTCATTATTCTCTTAACTTATTTTTTAAAAGATAATCTCAAAATAATGATGTGATTTTTCATTTATTGATGGAATGTTGATGGAATTGATGGAGGATTAAAAATCTATAGAAAAAATCAAATGGTTTATTGAAAAAAATTGCAATATTTTATAATATATTTCCGGGTAATCCATTGAGTCAAAATTGGTAGACATGTTTGTTTTGAAACTTGAAAATATCAATCATAATTTCTTTCAGACAGACAGGATTTCGCTTTTACATTACTGAACCATATTCCCCCCCTGAAGATATTAAGAAATAGAGTCCTGCAAGGCATTAATGTTGCTCAACACGTAAGGGCTGAGTTGCTGCTAGAGTGAACCTTAATGCTAATTGACAATATGAGAGTCTATCCTTATCCTTTTCCATGCTTCAAAGATGCTACAGTTGGACTGGAAATGAATAATGATACTAGATTAGATGTTTCAATGGGTGTCCTTAAGATAATTATGACATTCAGAATCTTGCAAGACAAGATTGTCCAATTTATATTTGATCTTGTTGGCATTACAAATACTTTACAATGCCTTAAGAGTCTCTCTCTCTCTCTCTCTCTCTCTCTCTCTCTCTCTCTCTCTCTCTCTCTCTCTCTCTCTCTCTCTCCCCCTCCCTCCCTCTCTCTCCCTCTCTCTCTCTTAAATGTGTGTATGAATTGTATTTGTTTATCTCCACAGACATAGAACTAGAGCCAGAAAATAATTGAGACTGGATGTAGTTTTACCAAAGAATGTATTAGGGGAAAAAAGGAATTTGTGAGCATGCATAGTTCTTGTAGGATATGTAAAAACAAAACAAACACCACCCAAATTGGGGGGGGGGGACCCTACATTGATGACAATGTAGGGTCCCCCCTATACTTCCTCTATATAGGAAGTATCTGCTTCAAAAAGACAAAAATTTAGTTACAAACCTTGACAGAGATAATCTGTTCTCTCTCATCTAGTTCATTTATTATCTGTAACAAACAAAAAGAGAAAATTATCCTCTAGAATAATGATTACAATAGTTTGTTTGTGCATCCAATGAAACTCACCGAGAATTCCCCTTCTATAAATATTCATCTAGTTCTAGCATTTTTTTTCACTATGGAAAATTCAGAGAAAATACTTAAGAGACAAGAAATGTCAGCCAAATGCTTTTTGCAGAAAGAAATTTCTCTTTCCAAAGGTAAGGTACCAGAAAAAAAATACTCAAAAAAAAAAAAAATACTGAACGTCTGTGGCTAACTTAGGGGTTTTGATTTTTTGTTTATAGAAGAAAATGCAGCCTTTTCATGTTCACTTCAAAATTAGCTTAAAAACAGCCTAAATTACATGAAATTTGATAATTTGATAACCATGGAAACAAACCTTTTGCTCTGTAAAATGTTTCCAGTTAACACGAAGTAGTGTTAGAAAGACCACAGTCCAGGTTTGAGATCTGAGTGCCACATGTGAGAGTGAGTTCTCGTCTTCATCCCAGCTCCTGCCAAACTACCAATTTGAAAGTAGATAAAAAGGTGTCACTTCAGTGGTGGGATTCAAAATTTTTTTACTACCAGTTCTGTGGGCATGGCTTGGTGGGCATAGCTTGGTGGGCATGGCAGGAGAAGGATACTGTAAAATCTCCATTCCCACCCCACTCCAGGGGAGGGTTACTGCAAAATCCCCATTTCATTCCAATCAGCTGGGACTCGGAAGGCAGAGAATAGATTGGGGGGGCAGTCAGAGCTGGTATTTGCTGGTTCTCCGGACTACTCAAAATTTCTGCTACCGGTTCTCCAGAATTGGTCAGAACCTGCTGAATACCACTTCTGCATCACTTTGATTGGAAGGTACAGCACTCCAGGATGTCATGCTGACCACATCACCACAGGAATATCTTCAGACAGTGCTTGCTTAATGGCCTTGAAATGGAGATGAGTACCATCTCTATAGTTCACAATGACTAGCAGAGTAAAATCTCCAGGCACTCCTTTTAACATGAAGGAACAAGCTGTTCTCTTGTGCCATGCAAAACTCAATTAAGTATAATACAAGTGGAGGAGTTGTCATGCCACCTAGCCCCCGTCCAGGTTTGTTACAACACTACAATCACCCAGTGAAGCAAGAAACTCCAAATACATTCAGAAAGTCATATGAATCCATTAGGAAAGTGGATTTTAACTGGTACATGACCACTGCAAAAATTTGGAGAAGCTGCTAACCTAAAACTGAGCAGACAATGATTGGTATTTAGCAGTATGTGGAAAAGGTGCTGCTAATAAGTTACTATAAACCATGGCTATTTTTTTTTATAAATAATGGGAAATATTTTTCTGCAAAAAGTCCTAATTGACTTTTGACTGAGGAAAGCCTATATATAGTATATCTATAATTAATGGCAGATAATGGTATATGTACATTCAGTTTATTGCATATTAAAACCATATCTAGTATTAAACATCCCTCCTTGTTGTCTATATTATCCAGTCTTTTTTCAATTGCCCAGTCTTTTTTCAATATTAGTAAGCTTCAGGTAAACTACTATGACTCTTACTTACATTTGTTTGTTTGTTTACGATTAGAAACATCACTTGTGAAGTAGGACCTTGAAATGTTGTATGATGTTTCTGTACTTTAATCTTTTATAGTCTTTATTCCATGTAGCAGAAAACACCAGAGATTTGTTTGGGCTCCTATTGCATTGTCTACATTAAAAAGTGGAATTTCTTGAAACTTTAGCTCTCTGCTTTGGGATGTGCATATAGCAATAAGCTTATATGCTGCTTCACAGTGCTTTTACAGACCTCTGTAAGCGATTTACAGAGTCAGCATATTGCTCCCAACAATCTGGCTTCTCATATGATAGTGTTATGCATATACAGGGAGGTGGGTATTGCTTCTCAATGATAAGAGTTGTTTCCCCAGACTGATCCATCTGATTTCTCCCAAATGTCATCATCCCATGAGATTTTGAACCTATAAAAATAAAAATATGTTACTACTTCAACTTCTTCTCTGTCTATAATCTATATTCTGAGTGACCTACTTTAATGCTTAGTTCTGAATCTTTTCATTTTATAAATGATTAAATAGTTTTTACTGAAAGGACAAAATTATTTTTCCTTCTTGTTTAATAAATTATTAGATATTTTTAAAATCATTTCCCCCTTTTAGAGTAAGTAGATCTTTGAAAAGCATATATTATATAGTAATCTATGTTTTTAGCATCTAGGTTTTTATTCTTTTTATCCCACTCAGTCTGAATCAAAGTTCAAGATCCTGCATATATACTTGCAGAATAAGTGGTTCTTTGGCATTTTAGCACATAGCATTTCCAGAAATAGTTCTACCCTAAAATTAGTGGGTTACTTACTGGGCATTCCTCCTACAAGAATGTTATGCCATTACACTTGGCTGAAAACACAAGCTTTTGACTAACTCAGTCGGGGGGGGGGGGGCAGTGGATGAATGGGGAAAGATCATATTTCACAAATGATGCCTCTATTGTGTTTAATCAGAAAATAAATAAATATAGGAAATGTTAAATTCCTTAATAATAACTGATTAAGTCAACTGATTGCACATGTAACAATGTAAGGAATATTAAACGTCCATATAAAGCATTTATATCTTTTCATTAAATAGTATGAATAGTAAATGGAACAGCATGTGCTAGCATGTGTTGAACAAAACTGTCATTCTCATAAATCATAGCAAAAACTTTTGTTTTTGTATGTATTTGTTTCAGAAATAATGAAAAAAGTTAAAATTCAGATATAATTTTTCAAAATGAAAACAATGAACACACATTTACCATCAATTCAAAAAGGAAGTAATTTATCCTTTTTATTTACCATCTTCACTCAATTCATGTCTGTAATTGTATCGGATGACATTGTTTGAACCCTAGTCAAAATTCTCCCTGCACCACCTTTTCTTAAGCAATATGGGTTGATCACACTATATGCATTATGATATCATCACAGAAATGACACAATTTATATATTGGTCTCAAAAGTCATGACACAATTTATATGACGATGTTGCGACACATTTGCTACTATCATCCTGTTTTGTTATATCAAGGATATTATAGGCAGAATTTTACCTTAAGAAATAAAAGCTATCATATATTTGCAGTAATTGTGTGAGTCTGCTGTACACAATCAAACCACACAAAATTCCACCAATGAAAGCTCAAAACTAAGACAATTTCAGTTCAGAAATCTCATAATTTTGAAGCTGACTCTCAAGTGCCATCAGTCACCAAGAGAATCCTGAGATCATCCTGAATTATTACCTTTCCACAACTTCCCTGTATGAGTTAAATTACCATATTTTTCGGAGTATAAGACGCACCCTTTTTCCTCAAAAAAGAGGCTGAAAATCTGGGTGCGTTTTATACATCGAATACAGAGTATTTTTGCCTCCTGAAGTCCTGTCCCCTTCACAAAAATAGTCATGCATACCCTTATGGAGGCTTTCAGAGAGCTCCTGGGGACGGCAGCACTCTATAAGCCTCCATAAGGCTATGCATGCAAAAAAAAATTGACAAAAATGGGCCCGTTTTCGTGAAAAATGGGGCGTTTTTTGCTTGTTTTGCCCCCCCTCCAGGAGCACTCTGTAAGCCCCCCCCCCCAAGGCTATTCATGCCTTTTATTGGGAAAAAAGGCCCGCTTTTGTGAAAAACGGGCTGTTTTGGGGAGGTTTGCAAAGTGCAAAACCTTTTTTTTTTCCTTTAGGAAAGCTCTATAGTTAGAGTGATTGATGAGAATTACATTGATCAAGTACTGTACCAGCAGAAACAAGTCTTAGGTGCTGCAGGTTGTCAACGATTTCCTTCTCCAGCACATGGATAAATACACCTGGAAACATCTACGTACCTACCTACTCACTCTCTCTCCCTTACCTACCAACTGTATTTCTCTCTCTCTCTCTATCCCTCTATCTACCTACCTACCTACTTACCTACCTACTCTCTCTCTCCCTCCCTTCCTACTGTATTTCTCTCTCTCTATCCCTCTATCTATCTACCTACTTACCTACCTACCTACTCTCTCTCTCTTTCCTTACCTTCCTACTATATTTTTCTCTCTCTCTATCCATCCATCTATCTATCTATCTATCTATCTATCTATCTATCTATCTACCTACCTACCTACCTACCTACCTACCTACCTACCTACCTACTCTCTCTCTCTCTCTTTCCTTACCTTCCTACTATATTTTTCTCTCTCTCTCTCCCTCTCTATCTACCTACCTACTTTTTAAAATTTGCCTCTTCAAAACATTGGTGCATCTTATACTCCGAAAAATACGGTAAGTTGTATATTCATATCAGGTGACATCAAAATATCTCATACAACTGATGATAATGAAGGCCATTTGAGCAGGTATTATTGCAGACATTTATTTGTCATCTCTCTGGAGTTGTCACCTTATAATTATTTGTTTTTTGTATACCCACAAATGATGAAATGTGTTACTGTATTCATGTACAATGTATATATGATCTAAAATAAACATTCTAGATTCAAAAAGGTTTACTTCTATGGAAGTGTATCCAGAGTTGGCTTTATATTCATGTTAGACTAAACAACTACTATATTTTTTGGAGTATAAGACGCACTGGAGTATAAGATGCACCACAGTTTTGGGGGAGGAAAATAGGAGGGGGATTCTGACTACCAGGTATACGTTTTTATTCCCATAACACCAGAAAAGCAAGCAAACACAATAGTATAATAAAACAACACTTTTTGCCACTTTTTTTTCTTTCCCCAGGCAGCCAGGGAAGCTCATAATAAGCTTAACAAGATGTCTGGGCATTCAGCCAAAATCACTTCACACGTATAAAAATGTAACAAACCTGAATCAACAAACCAGCCCAGCACTTGCCTGAAGGAAAACGTTGAGAAAACTCAGATAGCTGATAGGAAAAAACCCTGCCTTGCCTTAAAGGGATTATCCCCAAAAGAATAGAAATCAGGTAGTCACAAGAACTCTCTGCCTTGCCCTTGAGAGGATTATCTCCCAAAAATAGAAACTGGACAAAAGAAGTACCTCTTAAAGCAATCTTCAAATCTTTCGTCCTTGGCTTCTCCCAGCTGGAACAAACTGGAAATTTTTCCAACAGTATGCTGCAGTAAAAATATTCAAAGCTATTTTTCAGCCCTAATGAGGTGCTAACGAGTGAAGCGATCTTCCGATCTTCCATACATTCATTAGCACCTCATTAGGGCTGAAAAAAAGCTTCCAAAAAGCTACATTCGGAGTATAAGATGCACCCAAATTTTTAGCCTCTTTTAGGGGGTGAGGGGAAGTGGGTCTTATACGCCAAAAATATGACAACAGAAGTTTCACATACATTTTTTATTTGCCCCTTCTCCCCTTGTTTGTGGTTTAGAGTAATCAGTGCATTTGATTTTGTCTGATTTGCAAAGGTGCAAATCACACTACCAAAAAAGCCAATGAAGTTCTAGGCTGCTTTAATAGAGAGATAGAATCAAGATCATGTGAAGTGTTGATACCACTGTATAATGCCTTGGTAAGGCCACACTTGGACTACTGCATCCAGTTTTGGTTGCCATGATGTAAAAAAGATTTAGGCACTAGACTTTAGAGTTTATATATACACACACATACATATATACACACACATACACACATATACATATACATATACATATACATACATACATACATACATACATACATACATACATACATACATTATATATATGGCAGTTGCTGGAATTGGGTATGTCTAGTTTAATGAAAAGAATTAGGGGTGACATGATAGCAGTGTTCCAATATCTCAGGAGTTGCCACAAAATAGAGGGAGTCAAGCTATTCTTCAAAGCACCTGAAGGCAAGATACGAAGCAATGGATGGTAACTAATCAAGAAGAAGCAACACTGGAAGTTTTTAAGACAAGATTGGACAACCATTTGTCTGAAATGGAATAAGGTTTCCTGTCTGTGCAGGGGGTTGAACTAGAAGATCCCC
This sequence comes from Thamnophis elegans, assembly GCF_009769535.1. NCBI lineage: Eukaryota > Metazoa > Chordata > Lepidosauria > Squamata > Natricidae > Thamnophis > Thamnophis elegans. Next base: position 49,612,240 of record NC_045546.1, on the reverse strand, counting down.
AAGGTCCCTTCCAAATCTGTTGTTCTATTATTCCGTCAAGGTTTCAATTCAGTTCTTTATTATAGTGCCATTTTAAATTGGGAGATAAAAAAAATTGACCGTTGAATTTCATAATGTTTCTTGAAAGTCCATATGGTTTTAATTTGAGCAAATAAATAATGTCATACTTTCTGTCTTTCCTGTACCTGAACAGCATCTATGTCATGGAAGCATTTATACACCATTCACACTTAACCAAAAATCTGTGCTTCGGAATAGAAGGAAGGCACATTTTTATAAATAGGTATTTGCTTAGGGTTTTTTTTTAGTCAAAACAAAGTTGCAAATAATGTTTGGAATGCAGCTGACCATTTTCAGCAAGCACATGCAGTCCTGAGTAAAGAAAAAAACAAAAACAAAACTTGCATGTGCAAAAGCTTCAGCAATAAACTGGGAACATTTATGAAGAAATTGCTATATTATGATATTTAAAATCTGCTGTTCCTCTTCTTCTTTTCTAGAAATGCAACAACTTCTTCTCTGATGAATATAAGGCTGTCATCAAAATCAGAAATACCTAACACCTGAACAAAATTGAGTTCCTCAGCATTCTATATCAGAGAATAGTACTGGTAAAATGAGATACTAATCTGTCCTTGAAGAGAATGAAGTGACCTTGAAAAAGGAAAGTGAAAGTAAATGAAGAAGGTGATAATTAAGAACTAGACTTTGGATATAGGAGAGGCTTCTGAGAGAGAAGTTCAGGTCAATAGAATTATCAAACGACCCTCTATACACATTAGATATTATGCATCCTTGAATAAAATTCCATTTATCATCCCATCCACCACAGAATTACATATTCTTCTTCTTGGTCTCAGAATGACATCTTCTTCTCTTTCTTGATTTATTTCTACGTAACCATGCTGCCTTATTTTTTATTTTTTTAATTTGCAAATGTAGCTTTATTGGAAGAAATGTTTGTAACAATGATGTCATCCTTCGTGGCCCTCTTAATGGCTTAACACAGTATCACTGACATAAAGTATTATTGTCATTTGGAGGGGGGGAATAATCAGCAAATAAAATTATAGCCATCGAAAAAGGAATAGTATTTTTCTAACTTTATCTGAAGCATTGGATAATATGTGAATATAAACCATTCCACAATATGTGGGAGCAAAAGTGTTAATTATATATGCAAAATAGTTACAGTTCATCAAAATGTCTGTTGGTGTCTGTTAGAACAGACAAAATCTCAATTAAAGACCTCTTGTATTGGACAACTGACAAATTATATTGAGAACTGTTGTCTCCCTGTTTCTTGCACAACTGAGAACAACTTAAAAAGACTGCTTCACAAAGAATCTTTGATATAGAAGCACAGAAAAACATAGTCATCATCAGTAAGGTTGGCACATTGAACTGAATGAACCATTATAAATACCGTGTCATGGTTGCTGCTGTGTTGTAATATTTTCAGGGAGGGCTTATTTTGGGGGAGGGCTTATTTTAGCGCATGCGCTCAAAAATCCAATTGGGTTTATTATCCAGGGAGGTCTTAATTTCAGGGAAACAAGGTATAATTTTCAAATATCTAAGCCCAGAAATGCCTAAACTTCTTACAGCAGTATTTATTCATGCAAGATTCAAGCATCTGGACACAAGATGCTAAATAATAGTTTGCAATGAACTTACTTGTGTGTGTGGAGCTTCAGAAATAGAAGACATAACATATATTAATTGAATGTCAATTATATATTAAAGAGTATCTTCGACCTCACATTAGAAAACCTATTGGGACCCTTATATTCAAATAACATATTTCATGTGTAGTCAGAATTCAAAATCCATACACAATATAACACAACCCTTTAGTTGAATAAAACAGTCCAGTTGAGATCGGCAGATGTGAGTCTGATTGGGGAAATTGTAGGGATATGATGTTCATTCTTTATTTATTCATTATATTTAATCTTTCTTTTACTTCATTTTTACAAACAGTTTTATTCATGTTAAGTGTTTTGTATTCTGTATTTTGATATGACCTATTGGCTAATCAACAATAAAGTTATTGGACCAACAAGTTGAGAAGATTTTGGAAAATGAGTGGATTCAGATCTTATAGGAAGATTGAACATTCAAACAGACAAGTACCTTATTCATAATATGCATGGTATAACAGTTATTGAAAAGAAGAAAGTCTGGATCATTGATATTGCTGAACTGGGTGATGCTAGAATTGAGAAATGGAAAACATTAATAAATACCAGGACTTGTATATTGAAGTTGAATGCTTGTGGAAAAAATAAATCCTCCAACATACTAATTGTGACTGGAATTCATTGAGCAATATCTAAAAAACTACATCAATATTTGAAAATTTTGAATTTATTGAACTTGAAGAGTCTAACTTTATACCTTCAAAAAACCACCTTGCTCACTTGGAACTGCCTACATTGTAGACACTATGTTTATAATACTTAGTTCCTTGGATAAGACTTGAATTATTAAATTTTCATTAGTCTTAGATTACGAATCTAATTGCAGGTTACTGATCATCATTATCATCATTTTCATAATCATCATCTAAATAGTAGGCAAATGTACTTATAATAAAATATAAATAGGCAAGCAATAACAACATTAATTGCAAATAGAACTAAGGGATTATTCAGGGACAATTTTTCAGAATTGTTCAATATTTTGATTCTAATGTTATGTCTTAAACTATTCATACTCCCTAATCTCCAGTTATTTTCTGACTAGGACAATTGTTTGTATGAAAAAAAAATTATTTCATGCATTAAAAAAATAACAAGGCCACAATTTATCAAATTGTGTAGCAGTATTAAAACTACTTATAAGGTAATATCCAAATTTTGTGTTCTATTAAAGTATACTTGAAAAAGCAATTAACTGTAATATATGCAAACCATTTATAACACCTTCAAATCAATCTTCACCCCATATTTTATTTTTTTCAACAATTCCATTATTTTATTCTACTTCTTTACATTACATTTTATTAGATGTATCATTCTTTTTTTGTTAGTTACCACTGTGAAGAATACACCTGTAATTCAAACATAGGTCTTGACTTCCACCACCATCATCACCAGCACTAAAGTATGGTAAATTACATATTTCAGTGGCAAGCTCAGATATCTCCAATTAGCCTTAGAAACCAATTTACATGTGGTGAATACCTAATGTTTTCAAAGATACAACAGCCATATTCTGCTACTGGCATTATATCATCAAATTATTGTCAACTCTTAATGACCAATAAAATGATTTTCTACATGATGATATGTCCCTAACCTGACCCTTCAGCTCTTCCAATGGTGTTCTAATACTAAATTGCAATATTTTCACCATGTTTGCTTTGAAGAGACATCTCTACATAGTGTATATCTGAACCTATTTCCACACGAAGCCAGAATCAACTGAAATGTTTTCATAACTTTGATCACTATCTCTTTTTTCTATGGAAAGAAAAAACAATCAGGCTATTACAGCATTCCAAAAAAAGAAACTGTCCTTAAATAACAACAGAAGAATGTTGTGTGGATCTTCTACAATATTAGCTTTTACTAGAAAAAGAGAACAATCCAGTCATATATATCCTGAACTGCTAACAATCATTTTGTACCTCATAACTTATGCTGCAATAATTTTAAGAAATATGTATGCTCCAAACTGTGAAATGAATTGAATTGTTTTAAGACATAAAGCTATATTTTGCACCAGATAAATTAAAGTCAACAACAGCTATCATAAAAATGACAAAATGTCAAAATATACCAATTGCATTTGTCATATCCTAATTGCGTTATTGCCTTAAAATGAGAAATCTATTTCCCTTCTGAGAACATTTTCAAATCACTCCATTGAGCAATTTTCCTGGGGTATGAATAATTGGTTCTTTAAGTTTGCCTCCAGTGTGAGGTCAAAGTTGTTTTTATGCACTCTGAACAGTTGCATTTCTCTCTGCTTATGTAATTCAGATGTCAGCCTGCCCAAAATAATCTGTACACTATTTTGATTGCAGAAGAAAAGGCAAATGCTTGTAGCAAGAAGGACAACCAATACTGTCAAATAGGCCTGCAAAAAAAATCATTTTTAAAACACATTTATATTTGTTGGTTAGGAACATATGGAAATTTACATCGCTGCCATTTTTAGAGTGCACTAAACTGCCCATAACTTTCCTTCTTTAGAAAGAAGGTGAAATTACTGCTTAAAATGCTATTCATGTCAAACACAAGTAAGATTTCTAAGTTATAGAGGTTCTTATTCAGTTCAATTATCATTATTTATTTACTGTGGATCAATGCTATTGTTGGATTTAGCACTTTCCCTTTTATATTCTAATAAAAATATGAGGAGCATAATTTGTTAATCTTAAAGATGTCACAAAAATATGAGTTCACTATACAAAAAAGCTGCTTCATTTCTATCAGGTATATCACTAAAAAGGCAAACATATTGTACCAAAGGATGGCTGACATTTAAATACAATAGATTTCATGGGATATGGCCACTGAAAGAAAATCTTCCTATTAAACAATTAGTAGTAATAGTAGAAGAATATTAGAAGATTTTGCTCTTATTGCAAGGTTAATGACTGTACAAAGGAACTCACAGTCAACTTATATGAGCAATGAATAATATGCTGCTGTGTATACTTGAAAAATTCCCAAACAGGATCTTTTATTGCAGTGGTCCCCAACCTTTTTATCGCCGCGGACCAGTCAGCCTTTGATAATTTTACTGTGGCCCGCTGAGCGCGCGCAGGGGTGGGGGGGCGTCTCTTCCCTGGAGCCAGGGTAGAAACCATAATGTTCATTATGTGTTTATCAAGCACACATCCTAATTGGCTGTAATTTACTGTGTGACAATCAATCATGGCTTTTTAGCCCACATTTTAAAAAGTAATGTTTAACATAAAAAGAGCCTGAAATCCTTCATCATTGTATAGCATCTTATATACAGACTGCTAAAGCTTATAATCACTTACTACCGTACATAGCGAAGAATACAACAAAGTATGCCAACAAAGTGTAGCTAAACTTTTAAAGAATACAATTGTACAAATTGAAGTTACAGTCTCTGAGCTAGTGGTCTCCCTAATAATTTACATAATAACCAAATGGCAACAGTTATGAAATGCATTCACCACATGCAGCAGCAAATATTTCATAATCAATATACACTGAGTGCATATTAAGAGTATATAATACACACGCAGAGAGAGAATATACAATATGCATTAAGAGTGCTTGTCTGTCTCTCTTCCTTCATGCACACTTCTCTATTTCAAAGTTTGAAATCTAAACAGAAAAGGGCATTTCAAATGTTTCACACGTCCACATGGCCCCCTTAGGCAGCGCTCCTTTCCCACGGCGGAAGACAAAAACGGCAGCCGCAGACAAGCGAGGGGAAAGCCCGGCGCCGGCGAGAGCTCGCGGGGAAGAGGGGGGAGGAAACAACCACCTGGGCTTCTCACATTCCTCGCGGCAAAACCTCGCGACGGCACACGCCCACCAACCGCCTCTGAGAGAGGCTCAGTCCGGTGGCCCCGCTCCGCACACCGTCCCAGGCACGCGCCCGGCCACCCCAGCCACCAATTTGCGTGCGCTGCTCAGCAACCGAACGCCCGGCCTTAATTCACGCCCCTTTAGCTTACCTCCCCTCCCTCGCCGACCAGCCAGAATACAGCTCCCTCCCCAAAAGCTAACGTCCATTGGCTACCCCTGCCCTTGTCCTTCTTCGGTTGGCTTATCCATCCCATCCGCCCGCCTACCGAAGCTTCCTCGCGCAACTGGAAAGGAACTGAACCAACACCCCTCCTTCATCCCACTTTACTTACTGATTGGACGACGTTGTCCCGTAGGCCTAGCGACTTTCCCTTAGGCCCCCGGCCGCTGCAGCGATCATGGCCCCCGGCCGCTGCGCGGCCCGGTGCCAGGTACTCCACGGCCCGGCACCGGTCCGCGGACCGGGGGTTGGGGACCACTGTTTTATTGGAACCTTGCCAAATGACTATACCAATCCTTATGTTCTGCCTTATTTGTATACATGTTGATATGAATTTTGCCTGATAAAAACTGATTTTGATTACTACACACATTTTATCATATAAAAATATCAAACCTATATACAGATATCAATTATTTCAATTATTTCCATTTTCTATAGCAATTCCTTCCTGCTCAAATCAACACATGCAGACAAATAATATATAAGAGTTAACCAAGTTCTTAGAGTACAGTTTACCCAAACTCTAAGACATTTTCCTTATTTGCATATATTTATATTTAGCAGTTTCGCTTTGTGGGGTAATTGATGGCTGATGAACATCCAGTACAATTCTATTTCTTGAATATATTGATTACAATAGCTATGTATGTGTTCAGATTGTGGCAGAGAACTATTAAAATCCTCCAATGCCAGATGATATTATCACTGCAAGCTAAACCGTAATTCTAGCATGTGGCTGTGTCTATGCATCAAGCCAGAAATGACATGACATAAACCCCAGATCACCAAACTGCTAAGTTCTACTGGAGCTCACATCAAAGGCATGGAACAATAAAAGCCTAGGTTACTCTCATATTACCCATCATAAGGTCTATCCCTATTCCCATTTTAAGAGTAACTACAGTAATATTTGGAAATGAGGTGGGGAGATCTTACACAGCTCTATATCATAACCTTCATTCACCATGATGCAGGCTAGATTGGCTACTGTGAAGATGTATGTATGTATGTATGTATGTATGTATGTATGTATGTATGTATGTATATGTATATATATTCAGCACAAATACAATATATATGTGTGTGTGTGTGTGTGTGTGTGTGTGTGTGTGTTTTCTGAGGTTTTCGCGGGTGTTAGTATGTAGGTCTCTAGTTATTCAGGTTTTCTCCCGCGTAAAATTGGAGATGTCTTGGTGACGTTTCGACGAAGTCTCATTCGTCATCTTCAGGCTCGGTGCTTCCAGGAGCAATGTGAGATCTCGGCTGTTTCTTCCTTTTAACTGCCAGTGGGGGGTTGAACTGATTGGGTGGGAGCTTGTCTGTGCCCTGATTGGGTGGAGGTGTGTCCTGATTGAGTGGAGGTGTGTTCTGATTGGTTGGGGGTTTGTGTTTCATGTAATGCTAAGAGGGGTTTAAAGAGGCTAATTGTGCATTTGCAGTCTGGCTTCTGGCCCTTGGTTGCGCCTCCTCATCAGTGTGGGTTTTTGTCTGCTTTCTTTGTGGATGTTTGGTAGTGATATCTTGTGTGGCTCTTGTGAGTGTGGGCCTGGTGTCATTCATCATGTTAGGGACTCGTTTATCAATAAGGGCAGGCTTCCAAATGGCTGGCAGGCAGGAGGTATCATCCCGCCTGTTCATGATGTGTGGGAGTTTTTCTATCTCAATGGCTTCTCTGATTATTCTGTTGTTAAAATGTTCAGCCTTGGCGATAGTTCTAGTCTTATTAAAATCAATTTTATGTCCTCTGGCTTTAAGGTGTTCGACCAGGGAAGAAGTTGGTTCCTCTTTTCTGATTGCGTTTTTGTGTTCTTCAATGCGTGCACTTATTCTTCTGTTGGTTTGTCCAATGTATGTGGTGGGGCAGGTGGTGCATGGGATTTCATATACTCCTTGATTTTCTAATTCAATTTTGTCTTTGGGGTTTCTTAGGATGGTGGATATTTTTCGGTTTGTGCAGAATGCTGTCTTGATGTTGTGGTTTGCGGAGGATTTTGCTGATTCTGTCTGTGGTGCCTTTTATGTATGGGAGGAGGGCTTTTCCGTTTTCTTGTTCTCTGTCCTGGATTTTAGTGGGGGTTTCTTTTTGGATTAGGTTGGTGATCTTATTTCTTTGGAATCCATTGGATGTCAGTACGTTAGTGAGAGTGTGTAGTTCGGTTTTTAGGTGTTGTTCATCAGCTAAGTGTTTTGTTCTGGAGATGAGTGTCTTGGCTATATATATTTGTGAATGATCATGGCATTAAATAACAACACTTGGAGGCAAGGACCGGATGTGGGAACTGCAAGGCCACTTCTCTTATAATGATCAGCACAATGCGTCCAATCATGCATTCTACTTCTGTGCAAATATGCTGTGGAAATATGCCTTCCATAAATGTATATAGCCTCCTAAGGTTCCATATCCCCACTACTACAAAGTTCTGAATTATGGATCTGTATTACCACACTCATCAGTCAATCAAAGGAAAGCAACAGTGTGGAATTCTATTTCTGACCACTAACAACTAACATATCAACTTACGAACTTCATTTCCCCATAACCCTAAACATATCCCATCTTTCAGAAATACACTTGTTTTAATGAAGTCTGTGCTCATTCCCTTTGAGTCTATTAATAGTGAGTATGAGTATTGGTTTTATGAGTATTGCTTTGGTTATGAAACTTGTATGTAGAATTAAGAACAATTAGAATTGTTCCTTATTGCTTATAAAGCCCTACATGGGTGGCATCCACATTTTTCTATTCCTTCAAGTGGAATCTCTTCTCTCTGTGTTTAATCAACAAAGCAGGAGTGCTTTGAGTTTTCCTTTTGTGAGAAGTGGCTAAAGATGAATCCAAAGGTAGCCTTTCTAAATATTGCCTGAACTCTTGGAATAGTCTCCTCAAATTTCTTAGCATTTAAAAAAACTGTAAAAATAGTTCTGTTCTGCTCAGCCTTTGGGGTCTATTATTAAGGGGTCTAGTTGTTTGCTACTGTTTTTTTCCTATTTGGTTTTGATCATTTTATTGACCACATGTCATTATTTGATTGCTTTTTGTGTTGTTTGCATATTAACTACAAAAAAATTGGAACATGACAGTATAGAAAATTTGTAATAAATAAATAAATAAAAGTCAGACTAGAAAACCTGTATGACATAGAATAGGGTAGGGTAGGGTAGGATTGCACAGGACAGGACAGGATGAAAACTGATGGTTTATTTTCCTCAAAAAGTAGACAGAAACAGTAATTGCAAAAGAATACCAGTGCCATAACTTCAAGAACCATACATGGTTCTTGGAACATGATAGTACATGATTCTAACATGGTTCTCAGGAGCATGATAGTACCAATGTCCATTTGTGCAAATTTCTAACCAGCTATGACAAGCCAATTTTTAATCCTTTCTTGTCCTGAATAGAGCTTTGCCAGTGCTTAAGTATCCTGCAGGGAATTTTTCTAAAAATTCTGAGAATGAATCAAAATTTTCTCTTTTGGTTGCCAAACCAGCTGCATTGATCTTCTTAATAAACAAGTGCTGTTTTTTTTTTCATAGACTCACACTGTTCCTCCAAACTCAACAGGAAGAGAGTCAGACTTCCCCCCCTCCTTTTTGCAGTTCATGGAGATTGCATCATATTTTCACCATTTTTCCAAAAAAACTTCCTTTTTAGAATTGTGGCAAGGGAAGGAAATCTTTTCTGCTATTTCTCAGAATCAGCAATATGCATATTACCTAGGAAATAGTTTGGAAGGTTTTTCCCTAGACCACAGTGGAAATTACATGGTTTCAACAAGGCCACCCAGTTGGTTTTTCTCAACATCAATAAGCACCTGTTTGCTGAGGGTGGATATTACCCAGATACACTCAAAATTATGGTACATACTTATTACATCAAAAAACATAAGTTAATCTAACAAGTTCTTCTGCTGTACAGTTTCTGGATGATTATTCCTAAAGATGCCATACCAAAGCTATAGATCCATGTCACAGATTATAATTTCAAAACATCATCACAAAAGATATGATAGGTATGAGAACATGAATATGCTTGAAGGCTTCACAACAGTAATTTACCATGAAGGCAATCTGCTTACATAGTTTAGAGAAAGTGTTTTCCATTGGCACAGAAGCAGAAGCTATTTTTTAAGAGTATTTCCAACTTCCCCTTAAACCCAGCTCTTGGAAATAACCTAAAACCCCAGAATCTTTCATTACCCCTGATTTTTTTAAAAATGGCTCACGGTTTTCTTTTTCAAGGAAATGTGATAGGAAGCTTAAACTAAGAAATTGGAAAGTAAATCCTCATGCTTCTTGTCTTGTAATCGGATCATTGACTGGAGAGGTAGAGAACTCATCATAAAATAAAACATTTTTTATCTTTCAAATTATATCTAGTATTGTACCTGACCCTCCAATGATTATATTAGAACAAGATTTTAACAATTTAAAATCACTTTGTCCAGCTCTAGTAAATGGCATGTTATAGTGACATGTTCTTTCAACTGGGCTTCTTTAATTGAGATCTGTTTAAGCCTCTCACAGTCTCTACCATATATGGTGTTGGTAAGAGAGGCAATTGATAGTTTTGATTTTGATTGATTTCATTTATTACTAGCTGTACCTGGCCACGCGTTGCTGTGGCCCAGTGTGGTTAAATGGAAAATAAAGAAAAGAGAAAGTGCAAGTTTCTAATATGTTTAATTTCGCAATGCTTGTGGGTATACAGTATTTTTTGTTGTTCCATTGTTTGTGCAGATATAGAGATTGTCTGGTTTGCTGACTCTAGAATATGCAACATATAATTGTCCACATGAGAAACAATTTTCAATTGCTGGAATGACGTTGGACTGGACACATTTACCAACAGCATGTGAAGAAAGAAACATTCCCAGGGTGGTTCCCTCCGGGCAGGGTCATGCCATTGCCAGCAGCGGCAAAGTTCGTGAGGGTCTTGCCCACCTGGCGGGCCCTGCCACTCGCTACACTGGCCACGGCTCCACTGGCAGAGGTGGCCCCCACATGGAAGTGAGCCACGGTGGACCCTGCAAGAGCCACCATGGATGACGCTCCCATAGGCCCCGGCCTGGTGCCCTCCAAGCTCCCCACAACACCAGCCTCCAGAACGACGGGCTGGATGGGGCCTCTTTGGACATGGTTCGGGAGACCCCAGCATGGGGGTAGTGGGGCAGCAGGTGGGTGCTACCATTGGTCAGGACTCGGGGCTGCTGGGCTGGGTGAGGCTGGTTGGGGAGATGGCACTGGAGCTTGTCCAGGTCATTGTAGCTCTCCATGTCTTCGGCAATGCTGTTGTTGGAGCTGAGGCTGGCCGAGATCTGCGCCGGGGTCACTCTGGTGATCAGGAAGCTGCTCTTCTTCTTCAACTGGGAGCCCACCAGACCCCCGACACCTCCTCCTCCCTGTGAGAGCAGCACCAGGCTTTGCGATGGAGGCACCCTGGGAGGGCAGGAGGAGACCGAGATGGAGGTGGTGGCAGAGGTTAGGGCAGGCATCGTCTGCTGGGCCAGCAGGCTGGGCTGGAAGTTCTCCAAGCCGGTGCTGCTGCTGCTGCCAGCCCGCAGAGGCAGTATTGTGGGCTGGGCCATCTTCTTCCTCTCCTGCACCTCCGCCCCTGAGTCAGGCTGCTGCTTCTGCTGCTGCTGCTACTGCTACTGCTGCATTGGGGCTGGCAGGAGGAAGGCCTGACGCCACCACCATTGACAACGACACCTCCCTCAGGTGCTGGCCTGGCTGGGCTGAGGAGGAGAGGAGGAGGAGGTGGCCAGCCCCCCCAACCCGACTTCCCTCAGCAGGGGCAGTGAGAGGAGATGTCTGGCATCCCCTGAGGAGAAGGAGGAGGAGGAAGGAGCCACCCCTGGTGATGCAGACACGAAGCAGCCCCCGCTGGCCGTGGCCCCATCCAGAGATGATGATTCTGCAGCCGCCACCTCACGGGGCACCCAGTGGCCACCCCAGCCCCACTGTGCCTCAGGCTGACACCGCCGCCACCCCATCAGAGCCGCCTTGGCGAGGCCATAGCTGGCTTGCTGTGAGGGGTGTGGAGAGCACACGTAGCTGGCTGGGTTGAGGAGATGCTCTGCCTCCTCTGGAGCTCCACTGGGCTGGTTGGGGAGAGGCTGGCTTAAGGGAGGGGGGAGGCAGCTGCGGGATGGTGCAGGTGCCGCCTTGCCACAGACAGCAAAGGCCTGGCCGGAGGGGAGAGAGGGGAGGGGGACGCTGAAGGGCTTCAGCTCCCCTTGGTGGAAATGGCCGAAGCTCGATGGAGAAGGGGCAGAAAGGGGAAAGGGTACGGCCGCAGCCCAGCCACACATATAAAGGGACCGTCGGGACGAAGCTGGAAAGAGGCCGAACTGTTCCGAATATACTATACTCACGAAATGAACTCTATGGTAAACAACACAGCTCAATTCCAACACAATGCCACATGAAATAATTAAATCAAAATGAAAATAAATCGAAACCTATGAGAATTCAATATAACAATGCAATCGGAAACATTGAAATGCAATCGTGAAATATTTAGTATAGCGTGTGTTGCTTTTACATCCAACAGATGGCGCTGGTTTTCAAAAAAACAAGTTTTACCTGTCACAGGTGTGACATCTATATAATATAGGTATACAAAAACACGTGCATATTCAAATGCAATGTTGTGTCAAAATTTCAAAGCAATTGGTGAAGAATTTTCGGAGATTTAAGATTTTGAACAAACGAACATTTACATTTTTATTTATAAAGATTATTTTGCCCTCATGAAATCAGTGACCAGATAAATAGATCTTGATTATCAATAGCTTAAGCTTTTTAATAAACTTAGTTGGTTGGAAGAGATGCTAGAGTTTTGATTTTAAGACTGTAGGGCTAGCCAGAAGGAAAAATAGCACAAAAGCTATTTCACTCATTTCCCCTCATCTGATGCATTGAAAAGGATGAGGGGAAATGTTAACAATGAGCTTTACCCTGGCTTCACCCTAACTCTCTCCACCAACATATGTGCACATTTATACTGAAACAGACTTGGTGGCCTTGGTGAATTCCTCAGTATAATTTATCCCACAGAGCTGAGGATATAAATCAGGTACATTTAGTATACCAAAAAAGTTATCATGCTCTTAGTAGCAATGCATGTGCTAGATTCAAATTTGACTTGTTAATATATTTTTAATATAAAAATTGTTCTGACCTCTGCCTTCCTGGTGCTAAAAAAAAGAACATTAGTCTATTAGTGCTACATTTGTTTTTATTTTCTTCTGATATCTATGAAGTGCACAGCCTGAAATATAATTTTCAATGCATAAGGCAAATCTATCCAGCAATATTTGTTACTGACTTACTGGCTTTCTGTAATATTTTTGATTATACTTGTGTTTTTATTTGTAAAGAAAGTTTTATAAAACTAATCCACTTTCATGACTTATAATACCTGTCATTGGCAGGCCCTGTGATCCTGCTTTTTTTCCTTCAGGATAAGAGAAATTGCAATATTTGAATACCCACTGTCTGACATTACCTAATGGAAGGCTATCAGTTCATACTGATGTAATCTAACTAAAAGGAAACAAAACCATCAAACTGAGATATAAATTAAAGTGGCCAAAAAATCATGTTTCATCAAATATTTTTTCAGCCTGTTTTGGGCTAGAAGCTTATGATAGTGCTTTGGCACTGGTCTGGATCTATATTTTCTTATGCTAAAATAGATATTTTCAGATTAAAATGGTGGACAAAAATTCTTTGTTGCATTAATTTCAAAAATTACTTCAAAAAGTTTACTTCAAGCATGGTTTCCTTCACACAGCTACCAGTTTCATCTCCATAGAATTTCAGTAGTATTTTCATACAGCTTCTGCAAGTTTTCTCTTTACTACTACCTTGCAATGCTCAATGCTTCCCTTGAGCTGTCAGCACCCTCTCCAGCTGATCAATGAGAAGCACAAACACACACACACACACACACACACACACACAGACCAGTCCTCAGTGCTATTTAACAGCCCTTATTCTTCAAATGAGGATAGAAAAGCAAACTTCCTTTCATTTTAAAACCACTGAAGCAATGGCATTTGAACATTAACAGGGTCTGTGTAGAATCAATCAGATAAATGTGTGACAAAAAATAAAGCTTTAGACCATTACATAACTGGTCCAAACTATTAAAAGCAATTACTTTCAGACATAGACCCAGAAATGGATAATGTAGTTGCCCACTTCAATGGCCTGGATTATTAAACTGCATACTTTGGGAATGGAAAATTAATACTAATGTTAAATGTTGATCATCCATTCAGTTGGTTCTGACTCTTCAGTAACTGATAAACTTCAGTTTACCAGGATTGCTTGTTAGTAACTTCATTGAGTTCTTACAGGTTCATGCTTAACTGTGATAGGATCCAGCCACCTTGCCATTTATCTGCCTTTTAGAATTGGATTGGACTTTTTTTCCAAACATATAGGTTAGTGCTTTATAAACTTTTTCATTCATTACCCAAAACCACTTATCAGAAAGTCCTTTCATTCAATGTAAAACATTTTAACTCAATTTAAATGCTCTTATGATTGGGTAAAGAGCTTGTGATTCATTACCCATGGGGAGGGACATTTTTAATCTATTGTTGGTAATTTATTCAGGTTAAGCAGGAGGCTTCTCTTCAGTTCATAGCTATAGTCATCATCCCTGTGAATTTTTGAGCCTAGAAAGATAAAGCCTGCTACTGATATAACTTCTGTCTCATCTGCATTGTCTTGGCATTAACTATTGGCAGAAAACCAAAAGGTAACGTGAGCCACTAAGCCATTTAAGTGGCTAATTTTGCTTTTCTGTTTCTTTGATTTTTACCTATATCATTTCAGTCTGGAATTCTTTTATAGATCTAATCCATTAAATCTGTTCTTTACTATCACCACATAATCATATGGAGGTCAAATCTTGATCTTATTTTTTGCTATTGTTGTTTAGAGTTTAAGTGATAATTTTACAAGGAATGTATGCACTGAGTCACCATTAGCACTAAGTTTTGCTACTGATGACTGAATAGAACTCATTCAACTATATTTGCAGAGTACATAGTAAATATGATTTTGATGTTGTCTCCCATAGCCTTTTGGGTCACTGTAAGATTTTTTTTATTACTGGTTTTTTTTTATTACTGGTTCCTGCTTTATTTTTAATCATTGACACCATTTTTTTATTCCATGTGCCATTGTAATTCAATTTTAGAATTTCAGTCTCATATATTGTAATTAGTACAATGCCTTTTCGGAGATGTCTTTATGGGATTATATTGCAAATAGACACGTTCTGCTATTCCTCTGCATTGAGAATAAATGTTTATTATAAAGGAAGCACAATTGTTCATCTCTAAGCATTACTTATCTTGCCTTGGATCCAATTTATTTTATCATTTTGGAGGCTGTACCTGATTGTTGTACATTTTGATACCTTTTAAAAATAATTATAACTATTCTTTGTCTTCTCTTATTTTCTTGTCCACAACCATGTCCTTCATTCTAGTCTTCTATTCAGAATTGACTTTTTCTAGTCTATTTCAGCTTGCCAATTCCCAGAATGTCAATATTTAGCCCTGATATTTCTGCTCTGGCAATATCAAGTTTGCCTTGCTTTATAGTTACTTTACTCCATATGGAAATAGTACACAAGTCTTTTCAGCATCATTTTTTTTTTGTTTCCGGGCATGTCAGCAGTTGGTCATTCTTGTGGCTTTATTCCACCCACATAAGCACCAGTGCTATTCATACCTTCCAATTTGGAGGATTCATGTTCTAGTACTTGTTGACACTGAATATGAATGTCAGTCTGATTTTCTTGGCAGAAGATTTGAGTGAGTTCCCATTTCCTTCTCCTGATCCCTCATCTGTTATCTGCTCATCTGGTTATCACTGAGAATATAATCTTTTTAAAGTTGTGGCATTACCAAGATATAAAAGGCTCCATCACTACAAGGTTCATGGAAAAAAAGTTATATGAAATTAAGAATCAGCTTAAATAAGAAGTATTATATCTTGAAGATTTATAATAGTTGGGGATATAGAAATGTATGACTTGTTAAATATGTCATTCATTATTCTTGTTTCAGTCTAGCAGAAGTTCCTACAATACTCTTTAATGATACATTACATCATGTGCCAATAAAATAATTTGAATGCTATTAACAGCAATGATGTTAAACAGCTACATTAAAACAAGTTACACTGCTAGTAATTTTAAATAGGATCTTATCTGACTGGCATTATAGCTTTCTAGGTTTTTAGAAGGTATTCCTCATCATAATCTACAGATTAAACTAAACAAATTGATCAGAGCAGTAGAACCACAAACTATGATTAAGGGGTCTTTGATGCTCTCTGAGCTTGGTTGTTTTCTTGCAGACATTTCATTACCCAACCTGGTAACATCATCAGTTCTATAGCTAGCATTAGTTATGTTACCTAGTTTGGGTAATGGAACATTTTCAAGAAAACAGCCATGCTCAAAGAGCACCTAAGACCACTCATTTCAAACCTGAGATACATATATTATCTTTTATTGGTCCCAAAGTATGCTTATTTATCAAATTGTTATTAAGATGTTGACACCCCTTTCAATGAAAATTATTATCAACTACAGTATTAAATTCTACGGAACATCATCAACTCAATTAAATTATTATCAACTACAGTATTAAATTCTACGGAACATCATCAACTCAAGCAATGAAGAAACAGCTCTTTGAAACCTAAAAACATTAGTTATAACTTGGAAACTTTTATCTATGAAAGTACTAATATACAGATGGTGAAAGGTTGTTTTACAGATTTCTGAAAGAAATTAAGTCACCAGCAAGAAAAGGAAAACAACCAAGACCACCTAGTATTAATGACAGGTCAGGCACCCATGTTTAATTGAATAGTTTCAGAAAACAATATATCTACAGTCTAATTCTTAATGGGTTTTGACATGCCTTAACAAAAGTTGTGAGATGGCTGTGGGGACAATTTGCTGAAAATAACAAGGATGTTTTGTTCAGCAACAGTGCTGAAACATGGTGTACAAACTGAAATAAAGAAAAAGATGAATATAGTAGAGAATTTGCTGACAACCTGATCTTAAAAGTCAGTTCTTCATTTTAAATAAAAACCCATCAAGGATTTTTTTTTCTTTTGCTCGGTACAACTTCAACTTCAAATTGTATACATTAGTACTATGAGTGCAGTGCTAGGTAAATGACATCTACTTAATCTGGAATAAATATTGGCAGAAAAATATTTTGTGGCAGCAAAATAATACAATAATATAATACAATAATAATATTAATGTAAACCATCCATAAAAATAGTAAATACATTGCTCCCTACTACTTTTTCAGACATTGGATGAGCTATTATAAGCCAATACCAGATGAGGTTAGTGTGTAGGCATGACATGTATGGGTTGAAACCTCATTATTAAGTCAATTACTTAGAGTTCAATTCATTGAATTGTTATTACATTAAGATGTTAAATAGTTTAAGGATTTGCTATTATAAAACTGCCCTGTCTGGGCATTAAGATATGCAAGAGTGAGGATACTTCAGAAGTATTTTTATTCACAAGACCTACAAATAGATCACACAAGTTTATTCTCCTGAAATTAGTCACTGACATATTTTTAAAGCTACTAGAATTAGAATTATTTATTATCTGTTGGAAATGAACTGATACATTTCCTTGAATTCAGCCTTTTAAAACAGAAAGCAACTATATTTACAGGTTTATTTCCCCCTGGTTTTAGTTTTTGTTTTTCTTGCTCTTCTCTTTTTAGCATTTTATTGTAAAAAGTCCTAGTAGGAAAGGCAGTGTGTCTCAAATGAATGCAAACATGCATATCCCCTTTGCTCTTTTCCTGAAAAACATCTTTTTAAAATAATTTTAATTTGATCAACACATTTTCTGTCCTTTTATCTTTTTCAAAGCTCTCATTTTGCTAAGTATCTCCCCACACTTTTCTATCACTAGACTCAAGAGTCAAGTTGATAATATTTGGCTTTAGGGGGAAAGCAAGCTAATTGGTTGATATTTAGCAGATCAGATCATGTTGCTCCATTCTATTGTGTTAATGGAAATGAGTGCAACAGACAGATGTATCAGTCTCTTTTGAAGCATTCAGCTAAAAGAAGGAAGAACATTTAATTAAAGTTTGACAGTTGATTTGGAAATTGTTTTTGGTTCAGTTTTCAAATATGGACAGACTCTCTTCTTTTTGAGTTTAATAGGTTAGAGAAGGTAATGTTTGAAATTTGCAAAGGGTTTTCCTAAAGTTAATAGTTTTCTTTTTACTTAATGCAAAAAAATATATATGATTAAAATGCCAAAATTGTGCTCTTTCTTTTTCTTTCTTTCCCTCTTTTTTTTTCTGGCTACATATTTTCCTCTAATTTCCTCATTTTCTTTGTACTGGTCAGCAGAGTGAAGTTTGACTGAGTGGTATAATTCTGACAACCCCAGATTACATAATCAGATATCTTATTCACTCTATTATGTATGTAATGGAAAATAATTTTATTTGAGTTTTTAAAATTGGTTTATATTTAAAACATGCTTTCTGCTAATTATAGTTTTTTTCAGTTTTCACTACATTGGTAAAGAAATCAATAGCTATAGCACTTAGACTTATATACCACTTCACAGTGCTTTAAGCCTTCTCTAAGCACTTTACCTCAGCCTATTGCCCCCAACCATCTTTTACCAACCTTGGAAGAATGGAAGGCTGAATCAATCTGAACTGGTGAGAATTGAACTGCCAAACTGCTGGCAGCCAGCAGTCAGTAGAAGTAGCCTGCAGTACTGCATTCTAACCAAGAATGGAAATAGGTTTTTCTTCATATTATGGTTGTACAAAATAAATATTTATATCAGGGTTCTGTTGACATTTACTCTAATCGTTAAACATATTAGGACTACAATGACATCTTTTGAAGTACCTTAAAATATTGTATTTTTTAACAGAGGGAAGGAATGGATTTATGGATTTCTTTATTTATTTTTATCCAATTTTATGGCTACTCTGGAGGGAGGATGTTCCATCAGATGGTGCTATGGCAGAACAGGCAAGGCTGTTCTGGATACCTCTAACCAGCATTCTTTTGCTGACATGATCCAAAGCCTATCCATCATGCATCTATCTATAGACATAAACTTAATGCTTGTAGCTATTCACCATATTTGCTTACTAAAATATTACAATAATACAATACAATAGCGGAGTTGGAAGGGACCTTGGAGGTATTCTTGTCCAGCCCCCTGCCTAGGCAGGAAACCCTACACCATCTCAGACAGATGGCTATCCAACATCTTCTTAAAGACTTCCAATGTTTGGGCTTTCACAACTTCTGGAAGCAAGCTGTTCCACTGATTGATTGTTTTAATTGTCAGGAAATTTCTCCTCAGTTCTAAGTTGCTTCTCTCCTTGATTAGTTTCTGCCCATTGCTTCTTGTTCTGCCCTCAGGTGCTATTATTAGAATGTACATATAGCATTGACAATAGAAAGCTTTAAAAATTAAAACATTAAAAAAATTATCAGATGGAAAGCGGGAAGTGAACTATGTTGTATGAGATATTCATCTAAGTGATGCCCATGAAAACCTACATTCTACCTACATCCTAGTTTCTATTCATATTGTGTAAACTTTTTGTAAGGGTCCATATTAAAACAAAGTTTTGACTCAACTATATTTTCAAACAAAATTAAGGAAAGATATAACTGTTACTTTATTTAAACAACACATAGATTATAAGATTAAAAGCTACAATTAAAGAAAATCTGTACTATCCTAGTGATAGGAGACCTTTTTCCCCCTAGGGCCACTCCATTTAACTTGAATATTTGCACAGATGGTGCCTTCTGTCTGTGTTATAGTGACTGAGACTATCATTATTTTTATTTAGTATTTTTGGTCCCTGTCTGTTTTGCCATTCAGATCTTGTGGTGACTGTTTCCTTTTTAACTGCAAAATAAAACCTCTCTCTTTTCAAAGATCAAGTTACCATCCAGTGACACTCCTTTGTTAGCACCATCTGTTTCACGAAGGGAAAGATTCTGGTAGCCAGGGTAAACCTATAAACCCTGAGATCTCTAGACCCTCTGACTAGCCTTTTATAATTTGCATTATGCTGAGAAACCTTTAAATCACTCAGGGTTACAAAGGGTAATTTCTCCTTTCCTTTTTCCCATCTAAAAGGCATTAAGCTAGATGACAATCAAAGTACAAGTTTCCAAAATTTAAAATTATTATAACTGAACATTTTACTAACCACAAAAAACTGCTAATAGATTAATGAAAAACATGTGAAGATACTTAGTTGAAGAGAATGAATAATACATTCCTGTATGTATTTACTCAAATGTAACTTCCACGTAAATATTGTAGGAAAAGGATTGTAGCTTAAAAGTCCCATGGAATAAATATCATTAAATGTATGAGGTTTTTGCATTGTTAATTAATTATTAAGTACTTTTTCTCATAATAATCTTTCCTCCTAGGCAACAAAGAAAGTAATGGACTTTATATAGTGTCATAGTATGCTCCATTAAACTAGTGCCAGGTGAGAATACAGCGATTGGATACTGAATGAAATGACGTTTTCAAATGCTTTTCAAATGAATGGACTAAAAGGCTGACCAGAGCCAAATCTAGTTTTTAAAAATGGGCACAGTTCCTACATCAACAAAAACCCATGCTTACTAATTCCTGACCTTTAATATCAAATTGGAAAAGTGATGCTCCAAGAAGACCAGCACTGTCCATTTGAACATCATAGTTTGCAATATTGAAATCTGATAAGTTAGTGAATGGTTCAGTTTGACTTCTGGCCCATTGAATCCAATGTGTCAGCATTATAAAATAATCAGGCATATTACTTCTTGAGCAAAGATTTCTCTAGGCACACACAGAGATTGCTGGCAAAACTGGAAACTCTACAATATTGTATCTTCACACTTTCAGTAAATTATAGCCAACAGATGCAGACCTGGTTTAGGAACACACTGTAAAATAGATTCTCTGTACTGAGGTGTTTAAAAACATTTTTTTCTTTAAAAAGACAGGAATATAGAACATAATAATGATCCGATAGAGATTGCCAGAGGATTCTTCAACATTTCTTCAGAATTACATATTGTATGTAATCATCTATTTGCCTGTGGATTATAATGGCTTCAGGCCCAGAGGTTACGGACTTTTAATCTCCCATGCTGAGAGAGCCTTTGTGAGAGTGATAAATCTTGGATAAAACAGGCCTACATATCTTTATGTAGTTAGCAAGTATAATACGAACAATGGTTATTTCCCCTTAGGTAAAGAAGATTGCAAAAATTTTGAACCCTTTCCTTGTCCAGCAGATCAGATGACAGTAGTGGATTATAGAAAGATACTTTGACTGGAAAGAAGAAAAAGGTCAATATAACATTTCAAGCGATGTAATTGAGAAGGAATTGTGAGAAATTAAAACAATACTCATAGCTTATGTTAGAATTGTAAAATTAATAGACAGAGATTCAAGTAAAAAAAGATAATACTGTATTTTAAGCATGAAATAAACCACAATACTTGCATTGATTTTTTCTAGTGTGAATAAGAAATGCTTAATTATCAGAAATCTGTAGTTTTCTACCATGAACATTACCAAAAGGGCGTATAGCTAATTAATATGATAGATTAAATAAAATTTAAAATTTATCCATTGCATCATGAAATATAGTAAATATAGGCAGAAACACCTCAGCTGTAGCAATATCTGTCACTCTTGCTTTAGTTCAAGAACTAAGCAGGTTTGACCTAATCAGTATTTGATAGAATATCACAAGAGAATATTAAGAGTCTTGAAACTTATATAGAAGTCAGAAGTAAAACAAAATCTTAGATGACAAATGGCAAAGCACTTCCATATTCTTACCCCCAAAACTACAGAATTCAGCAAATTGGAAGGATATATCTAACCAATGGTCAGACAGAAGAATAAATAAATAAAAATCAGCTCTCTGCCAGTGAATTTCTTCTAGGTAACATAGATAAAATTGATCTAGCATATCCCATTGAAATAAAATTAAGTAACTTATGACTCAAGGACTTTACTGAACCATCCTTACAAGGATATTTATACAGATATACGAATTTGTGTGTGTGTATATATATAAGTTAACAATTTTTAAAATGATGTTAAATACTAATACAAACTAATATAAAGTAAGAAAAAAATAAATGTTTTATACTTATAGCATAATATAAAATTTCAGTCTTTTAGTCACATGCTTCCCGTTGTTCCATCTGTGTACTGTAACAATTCTAGATTGGGAAAAAAAATCAAGAATTTACTCATATTGATCAGTGTGGATTTTTACCTAAAAGACAGCTAAAAGATAATGTTAGAAATATGTTGGATATTTTGGAATATTTGGAGCAACATAATGAAAAACAAGCTGCATTGATTTTCTTAGATACAGAGCAGGCCTTTGACAATTTGAACTTGGCTTTTTTGTTCAAAGTTTTAGAAGATAGGAAATTTCTAGCAACCTTTATAAAATGGGTAAGATTTACACTTCACAGCAAGCACAGATAAAGGGAATCTTACAAAATGTAAGAGTACCTTTGTAGTGGCCCATCAAGATAGGATCCAGTCTGGCCAAAGTGAACACTTTGCAAAATTTCAAGACATCAATTGATGAGATGTAAGATGATGGAGTGAAGATTTTTGCTTGTTTCTATGGCAAATCGTATGTACTTTCTCTTCTTTCTTGTGGAGCAAAGGATGGTAGTAAATAAAATGTCCTTGACATCACTTGGTTACCATCAAAACTTTCAAATGTTTGAAATATAAATGGTTGCCTTACATCCAAATTAAATCAAATTTATACCAAAGTTACTAATTTTCAACCTGAATTCAAGGGGTGTATATAATATATATAGTAAAGTTTCATTATGCATCTTGCTTTTATTCAATCTATGATTATAACATAACAAAGATACTAAAGTTGAATTGTACAATAAACAATAAACAAACAGAGATTCAGTTGAATGAGTTATATTGAGATTACAAGTCTATTTTGTGTGAATTATGAGCCAATACAGACAAGGTAGATTTTTGGTGTTGGTTAAAGCCTAAGTAGAATTTGGAAGAATCTTAAAACTTGATTATGAGGCATGATTCTAATTATGGAGTAGGGAAGTTTCATAATTTCTATCACCTTCACTTCAAAGTGAGAATACACAGTAGTTTTCAAAATGGAATCTTACACTTGGAAATACAAATGCAAAGTGATACAGATTCTGAATGTAAGAGGATTAACAGATGTGTTAAATAAGCTATTTCAAATGCAGACATCACAGATCACTATATTACTGTCTCTTTTAGGAATAGATTTCAAGCATCTGAAAGTATAGGCTTTGTTTATCAGGAAAGGAAAGCATTCCTTTGACATGGTATCAAATGTCTTACATTTCTAGCAGTGCTTATTAAGAAGAGCAGGTGAGAACAAAGCAGGTTGTTTTTGTTCTGCCAGAAGACTGCACTTCATTCAGAACATAGTTGAAAAGTTGTTAAAAGTTCACAATTACACAAAAGCTACCCAGCTAACTAACAGGCATGAGTTACAGACAAAATATATGCATGCTGATACTGTAACTTATTGCTATTTATTTTTTTTACAACAGAAAATATTAAACAATGCATTTAAAAGAATACCCATCAAATAATTAAACTGAACACAATATTTAAAATAGGAGTAAGCAAAAGGATTGCACAAATGTGTGTGTGTATGGAAATAACTTGATCTATATATAGTTAATTATATGCTTCTCTGAAATGAAAAAATAGCTAATAAATTATTTTACATAGAAGATATATCTGATAATTCTGAAATGTTTTGTTTTTGAACAATTGAATAGAAGATATGCAAACTGGGGACTGTCTGTCTGTTCTTAAGTCTACTCCACATTTTAAAAAAACTATTTAAAAATCAAATTGAAATTAATAATTAAATTACAAAATTGTCTGCACTGGAGGTCAAGATCATGCATGTGACACAAATACATAAAAAGAGTAGTGCTTGCATCCCACTGGCACTATGCTAGCATCATCATTTTGATGAAAGAGTTGGATCCTGAGGTTGCCTTTACCGGGGAACAGAAATTTTGAAAAAAAATTAATAATTTCAGAGCAGCATTTTAGACAGATTTAGACATAATGTGTATTATGTTATGTGATTGCAATTCTTAACATTGCTATTATTAAAAACAAACAAACAGCAGCACACACTTAGCAATAGCAATAGCAGTTAGACTTATATACCGCTTCATAGGGCTTTCAGCCCTCTGTAAGCGGTTTACAGAGTCAGCATATCTCCCCCATAGTCTGGGTCCTCATTTTACCCACCTCGGAAGGATGGAAGGCTGAGTCAACCCTGAGCCAGTGAGATTTGAACAGCCGAACTGCAGATAAAGGTCAGCTGAAGTGGCTGCAGTGCAGCACTCTAACCACTTGATTTCATTGAGACTATGTGAGAGGGGAGAGTAGCTAATTATTTATGCCATTTCAGTTCCAGGATTGCCTTCATATGGAACAATATTATACATAACAATATTATGTATTTATTTTACTTAAGTCTCTGCAGCAAATAACATATATGAGAGTGAGGAACATGACCTCCAAAGCATATTGGTAAAGGAAAACAATCAGGGGCTTATTTTTTAAAGGAACTTGAAGAATAGATATTCACTGAGATCCAATCAACTCAAGAACTTAGCAGTCCAATGAATCTTGCATATTGCTCTTCATGTGTGCATGATATATCTGTCCTGTGGGAAAATACCAAGGAAATTAGTAACTAAAATCTTCTTGTCTGACATCTACAAATTTGTCACAACTATTTACTATTAGAAGCATGAAGTCAGGCATCTCTAAAAAAAGTAAACATTTTTAAAGAAAATGCTATTTTATTATTGATTTCATAGAAAATTTCTTGCATAACCATGCACATTATCCTGTGGGCAAATACTAAAACTGGATTTTGAACTTTTGTAATTCATAATACTGATTTATTTTTTACATGTTATTTTTTTTGTACATTTCAACACTGAAATAAATGTCTAGTAGTTAAATTGTGAAAGAATGATACCTTTCCTGCATCCCACTTCCAGTTTATGCAGTAGTTAAAAGCTCCACCCCATACCCCCAAAAATAATGTGCACCACTTGAAAAATTTCTGAAATCATTCAAAACCCCTTTGAACAGGATTTGAAAACACATGGTACAGATCCCTGCCATTTTGAGTCAGCAATATCCTAAGAGTAATATTCTCTAGTTGATATTTTAAAAACTTTTTAAAATAAATAAATACTCAAACACTTTATTCAAGACAGAGGAGAAATGGCAATTCCAGCCCTGTCCATTGGTGTGATAACTTGTTATGCATCTTCATACACCAACCTATCCCACTGCCCTTTCAACTCAAAAAATGTTGAGGATATCCCCAACTATGAAATGGTTGAATGTCTATAGAGATTCTCAATTATCCAGATCATGGTTGTCCCAAAGGTGCTTTTCAAAAGTCAACTGGATTTTCTTGTTTTGTTTTCTTGAAGACATTTCACTTTTCATCTAAGAAGCTTCTCCAGTCCTGTCTGAATGGTGAGGAATAGAAGGATTTATATTCCTTAAGCAGTCATCTGGTTGTTAGCACTCTGAAGTTTGGCCCTTAGCTCTCTGAGAATTGTTCAATCCACTTTATCTGTTTAGCTGTTCCCACACAGTCACCTGAATCAGAAGGCAAATGGGTGTGGAACCTTGCTGGGATGGATGAATAGACTATGTTTTAGACAGAGGATAGTTGGTGTCATATCCCTTCTCCTCCTCCATTAAGAGAGGGCTGTTCAATTTTAATATAGATGACTTATTTGACCTCTCTTTCAAACCATGGTCCTCTCTGTCCAAAATGTGGATTTTTCTGTCTTCAAAAGAATGACCTTTGTCTTTCAGATGCAGATGGACTGCTCCTTTGTTGTGCCATGTGTTTGTGAAATAGTTGTTTTGTTTCACCAATGTACAGATCTGCACATGTCTTACTACATTGCACAGCTATACCACATTATTCAATTTGTGTCTTGGTGTTTTATCACTAGGGTGGACAAGCTTCTGCCTTAATGTATTCTTCGGTTTAAAGTGTGTGTGTAAGTTGTGTTGGTTGGAAATCATCCTGAGCTTTTCAAATATTCCTGCAATGTATGGAATTACAACATTACTTTGTTTGTTGTTTTCTTCTTTGCCTATTATGGAGGAACTCCTGTTGGATCTTTTCCTGAATCTGATGAGTCCCAGTTGGGATAGCCACCAGTTCTGAGGTCTTCCTTGGTGGTAGGAAAACCTTCAGCCCAATGATGGAGGATGCTGATCACTCCCATTTTGTGCTCCAGTGAGTGATGAGAATCAAAATGTCAATATTGATCAGTGTATGTGTGTGAGGGTTTTTTCCCTTAACATTTTCTCATGTGAACGTAATGTACCTGTCCATAGTGTTGATATGTTTGGTGAAGGTTTCCACTTCCTGTTTTTTAATCTTGACCCAAGTAACATCCACATCAGTGAGTGGGTGGAATTCCTGTGAAGGGGTTTCTTCATACAGACACTGAAAACTTTTCAGAAGACTTGGAGTTAGATCTGCTAGGTTTCAGGAGAAAG
>NC_045546.1:49208287-49280787 GCF_009769535.1 Thamnophis elegans | reverse complement strand
TGGGCTGAAAAAAGCCGCCTCGGCTTATACTCGAGTCAGTGAAAAATTTGCCCGAAATGGAGGAGAAAAAGGGGCGGGGCCATGCCGCTGGGTGACACTCGTGAATGGACCGGCGCCCCTGTGAGTTTCCCCTCCCTCTGTGTCAGTTTGCCGCGCAGCGCGCACCGCACCATCCCCCCTCCTCACGTTCTAATGTAATGCAGGGCTGTCTTACGATTCCCCTTCCTCCCCCTCCTGCCGCTCTGCAACGATGTCCCACCTCCTCCTTGTTATGGCAAGCAGCCACATAGCGATGTCCCACCTCCTCTGGTACAGTGATCCAATGATAGGAATCACTGTGCCGTGTGTCATAGGAGGCGGGACATCGCTCCCGCGGCTGCACGGGACATCATCATCACAGCGGGACATCAGCATCATGAGGTGAGTGAAGTATTTCATTGAATACACCGCTAGTTTACTGTTTTTCTTTGAAATAAATATTCAAAAACATTATTGGTATCTATTTTTATTTTTGAAATTTACCGGTAGCTGCTGCATTTCCCACCCTAGGCTTATACTCGAGTCAATAACTTTTCCAGTTTTTTGTGGTAAAATTAGGTGCCTCGGCTTATATTCGGGTCGGCCTATACTCGAGTATATACGGTATTAATCCCATTTGTCAGAAATTACAGGTGAGGCAGGAATAGAATAGAATAGAATAGAATAACAAATAGAATAACAAATAGAATACAATAACAGAGTTGGAAGGGACCTTGGAGGTCTTCTAGTCCAAACCCCTACCTAGGCAGGAAACCCTACACCACTTCAGACAAATGATTATCCAACATCTTTTAAAAAACTTCCAGTATTGGAGCATTCACAACTTCTGGAGGCAAATTGTTCCACTGATTAATTGTTCTAACTGACAGGAAAATTCACCTCAGTTCTAGGTTGCTTCTCTCCTTGATTAGTTTCCACCCATTGCTTCTTATCCTACCCTCAGGTACTTTGAAGAATAGCTTGACTCCCTCTTCTTTGTGGCAACCCCTGAAATCTTGGAACACTGCTATCATGTCTCCCCTAGTCCTTTTTTTCATTAAACTAGACATACCCAGTTCCTGCAACCGTTCGTTATATGTTTTTGCCTCCAATTCTCTAATCATCTTTGTTGCTCTTTTCTGCACTCTTTCTAGAGTCTCAACATCTTTTTAAAATCATGGTGACCAAAACTAAATGCAGTATTCCACGTGTGACCTTATTAGGGCATTATAAAGGGGTATTAATGCTTCACGTGATCTTGATTCTATCCCTCTGTTTATGCAGCCAAGAACTGTGTTGGCTTTTTTGGCAGCTGCTGCACACTGTTGGCTCATATTTAAATGGTTGTGCACTAGGATTCCAAGAACCCTATCACAGTTACTACTATTGAGCAAGGTACCACATATACCGTACCTGTGCATTTTGTTTTTCTTGCCTAAATGTAGAATCTTACTTTTTTCACCATTGAACTTTATTTAGTTAGATAGTGCCCAATGTTCAAGTTTGTCAAGATTCTTCTGTATCTTTAGCCTATCTTCTGGAGTGTTGGCTATTCCTGCCAGCTTGGTGTCATTTGCAAATTTGATGAGTTTCTCATTTATCCCTTCATCCAAATCATTGATGAAGATATTGAGGAGTACTGGGCCTAAAACAGAGCCTTGGGGTATTCCACTGCATACTTCCCTCCATGTAAATGCAGTTCCATTGAGGACTATACATTGAGTGTGGTTGGTCAGCCAGTTACAAATCCATCTGGTGGTGATTCTATCTAACCCACATTTTTCTACTTTATCTAGTAGTAAGTTATGGTCTACTTTATCAAATGCCTTATTGAAGTCCAAGTAAATTATATTGACAGCATTCCTCTGGTCCACTAATTTTGTCACTTTGTCAAAGAATTCAATAAGATTAATCTGGCATGATCTGTTTTTGACAAACCCGTGTTAGCTTTGGTTATTACTTTGTTTACTTCCAGGTGTTCACTGATTCGTTGCTTGATTATCATTTCCAGAATCTTCCCTGGTATTGAGGTCAGGCTGATAGGTCTGTAGTTTCCTGGATCTATTTTTTTTTCCTTTTTTGAAGATGGGAACCACATCATCTCTTTTCCAGTCCTCTGGCAGTTCCCCAGTGCTTCAGGATACTCTGAAAGATATAGTTTGGTGGTTCTGAGATCTCGTCTGCCAGTTCTTTCAGAACCCTGGGGTGTAATCCATCTGGTCCTGGTGATTTGAACTCATCTAGAGTAGACAGGTGCTCACCTACTATTTCTTCCCTATTTTAACTTGCATTCGTAATCTGGTTTTTTTTTTGTGATGCTGTTTTTGATAGGTTGGACTGTTTTTTTATTTTGTTTGAAGACAGATGCAAAAAATGAGTTAAATAGTTCTGCTTTCTCCCTGTTGCTTGTCACCTTCTTGCCACTTTCTCCCAGCAATGGACCAATTGTTTTCTTAACCCTTTTCTTGTTTTTAACATGTTGGAAGAAGGGTTTTTTATTATTATTTTTTAATTTTGTTGCAAGCTTTCTTCCTTGTGAGCCTTAGCTTCCTTCACTTCATCTTTACAGGCTCGGACTATTTGTGGATATTCTGCCTTAGTTATGTACCCCTCTTTCCACTTTTTATACTTATCCTTTTTGTCTTTTTTTAGGCAGACGTGCTGGTTTCTTTTTAGAGCCGTTATTTTTCTTCTTCATTGGTATTGTGCTAGACTGGACTTTTACAATCTTATTTTTCAAAATTTCCCAAGCTTCTTGAGTTGTTTTCCCACTTGAAGATTCTCATCCATGAAATCCTTCCCAAGCTCTCTCTAAGTTTATTGAAATTAGCTCTCTTAAAGTCAAAGACTCTAGTTCAAATTTCTTCTGCTACTTGTGCTTGCATAATGTTGAATTCCAATATTGCATGATCACTTGCCCCCAATGTTCCTGTAGCTTCAATACCTTCTATCATTTCCTTTCTGTTAGTGAGAATTAAGTCCAATATAGCTGATCCCCTTGTTCCCTTCTCTACTTTTTGGGAAACAAAGTTGTCTGCTAGGTTTGTTTGGAACCTGTTGGATTTCCACTTGGTACAGAGTTTGTTTCCCAGTTGATGTCAAGGTAGTTAAAATCCCCCATTACTATCATGACGTGCCTCCTATATACCTTAGTTAGCTGACTAGCAAAAGGTTCATCTGCTTCCTCTGTTTGGTTGGTGGCCTGTAGTATAGACCTATACCAATGTCATCCCCCCCCATTAATATTGACCCAAATGCAATCAAGATAATTTTCATCATTGTTGTGCTCAATTTCTATAGAGATGTAGTTATTTCTTATATACCTCCTCTTTTATTTGGTCTATTTCTTTTAAATAATTTAAATCCTTCTAGCTGTATGTTCCATTTTTGGATTTCATCCCACCAAGTTTCCATAATGGCAACAATATATCTGCCCTCATTTACTTGAATTTCTAATTCACCCTGTTTATTCCTCATACTCTGTGCATTGATGTATAGACATTTGAGTCTATTTTGATTGACCCTGTGTTTACTGTCTACATAACCTGTGTTGTGCCTGACTGTCCCTACTTTCTTGCCACCTGTTTGATTAGTGCACAAGAAATGGTACTCACTATTAAATGCTTAGTTGTGCTTGAGAGTAGGGCTGATAATCTTAGCCACACAAACATCTATGTTACATGCACTGATGACCCTATTCATTTTAGATTGCTGGGGAGAGAAATGTTCTGTATCAATTAATTCTCTGTCCCCGCTGTTCAGTTTAAATGTTTATCCAGAAAATCTGTGAATTTAATGCCAAGTAACTCAGTCCCTTTCTTGGATTGATACAAACCATCTCTTTTATATAGTTTTCATTGGACCAGCTGCAGACATCATGACTAATAAAACCAAAGCCTTCCCTTTTATACCACTCCTTTAGCTACACATTAAACTCCAATACATGCTGGCCTTTCCCCTTTTGTTCCTTATATACTGGTAAAACCTCTGAAAAGATAAGCTTACAATCTATACTACTAAATTCATACTACAAGCTCTGGGAATCATTCTGCACAGAAAGTACATCTTTTTGGAACAGATCATTTATGCCAATATGTATAATAGCATCAACATCACAGTCCTTACTGGCATTCTTGGCTATCTTAAGAATATGCCTCTTGTCTCTGCTGGCAGTAGCACCTGGCAAACACCTGACCTCTTTCAAATAGATCCTAGGGCAGTGGTGGGTTTCAAAAGTTTTTGGAACCTCTTCTGTAGGTGTGGCCTGCTTTCCAGGTCCACTGGTGGAACCTCTTCTAATTGGTTCGGTAGATTTGACGAACTGGTTCTACTGAATAGGTGCGAACAGGTAGGAACCCACCTTTGTCCTAGGGCTACCCTTATATTTGAAAAAACAGAGTAATTTTTCCCCATATAAAATTATGTACAGAGAAATGCATTTGTAAAGGACAAAAACATTTTATATTCTTTTTATTTTTAGCTTTTATTTCTGTACTTTCAGATGTGCTCATTTATAAAACTTGAGTATATTGGTTTGATCCCGAAGTGCATACTTTAGTTCTAACCACATGCTAGTGAAAGTATTGCCACAAATACATAATTGATTAATCTGTTTTCCTATCCTGAATTAATTTCCAGGTCTATAATTGTTTTGATATTCTCTTTAAAAGAATGAATATGCCATCACAATAAATTTTACAAAGCAACAGTTCATTTTGTGAAATTCCCAGGGGAGATACTGATTCAACAATAGATCTCCACCTATACTGTAGATAGAAGATTGTGTAGGTGTAATTTTGATTTCTCTCTTTTTGAAAGAATTGTTTGGATTGTTTCACTGAAATGACACAGCTCAAAAGGAACATTACTATAATCGTGGAAAATCCAGAGTTTGTAGAAGAAATTTTGGAAAGACTGATGGAAAATTGCGGCTCAGATATCTACATGCCAATGTAAACTGTGAGAGTGAGGAGCTGGAGGATGGGGAGCTAAAAATAGAATTATATAGTATCTTTCAAGAGAGCATGTATATCTGCTGGAATATTGAACAGGATTGTTGCAACATTTTGCATAGTACAAAAGAAGACCTTGAAACTAACTCCAGCTTCGCCTTCATTCGTATAACTAATTTGTTGCAAGTTAGTCTTCAAAGCAAGGTTTTGGTATTCCATTCACTCTTGTCAGAAATCTGTGTCAAGCAGATACTATCAGCCAAGGCTCGCAAAATCAGTGCATGAAGGCTGAAGCTAAAGCAATCAAAAAGCCAAGAGAAATTTAATGAACCAGAAGGAAACCTCAGGTAAAGACTGCAGAAGTAAGAAGGTGCTTATTTGTTTGGGGACTTGTTAAGTTGTTGATACATGAGAAGAAAAAAGGATGGTACTTTGATTATTTTGTCCCTTTTCACATTTACTGGCATGGTTATGCAGATTTGAGAATGCATTCACAAAGAAGACAGATGAAATAACATTTCATTGTAAATCAAATTACTTCAGCTTGATATTTTGCCTATAATAATGGGTCAGATTAATACATAAATAAGTGTATATTTTATACTGTAGAGGATTAGAAATATCAGGGGAGGGAATTCCCTTTAGTGTAGACATTTTCTTTCTTTCTCTTTCTAATCATGTTACCTGTTTTTTTCTGGATTTCTAGGAATCAAATTTTATAGTGTCTTTGGTCAGCATTTTCTATACCTGTCCTCAAATTCATTTTTAATGAAACTATTTTGATGCACTGGGGAAAGTTGTAATTATGTGATAAACTGTACCATTATATACACTATATTCTATTGATACCAGAGGTGGTATTCAGCTGTTCTCTCCAGTTTGGGTGAACTGGTAGCAGCAGATGTGGGAAGCTCTGCCCACCCACCCCAATGTAATGCATGAGCACTGTGCATGCGCAGAAGGCACATTTGTGAACCGGTAGGGAAGGTACGCAAATCCCACCTCTGATTGATACATTATTAACATTCTTCCAAATGCAACACAGGAATTGAAATTTATCATAGAGTCCATCTCAGTGGCCTGTGCAGGATCCAGTAGACATGTGGCTCTCTGACAGATGACCATCTATTCTTCGTAGGAAGATTTCTAGCAAAGGAGAATTTACCACCTCATTCTAATGAGGCAAACCATAATATTGTTGCTTTTACTTTAAAATAGTTTGTGCTTTATTGAAATAAATGGTGAAGAGATATATTGAGACATCCTTTGTAGATTCTGGAACTAAGAAAATGAGTATATTATGGATCTCTTGGAATTTGCCATTAGCTTCACTGAGAGGTGGGTTGTTGTTCATGTTATTACAATACTTCTCCATTTTCAGAATGCATTAGTGAAAATGGTGAACACATTTAGAATGCATTAAGAAGGAAGATAATATACAATGTCTTGTCCATTTATACAGCAGGGCAGAGAACATTTATCTTTTCCTGAATATCATATAATAGCCCTGTGATACAGGCACTCTCTTTTTCTATTTCTTTTGAAAGGAAACAACACCTTCATTTATCTGCTCTAAAGATACATACTTTTAAAAGAGGTAGAATTACATATTACTATGTGTACAAGCAGGCTGGTGCTGAAATGGTGTAATTACAGTTGTAAAACTCCAGAGGGACTTTGCTTGGCTTAAGCAGAGTGCTCAGTTTCTGGAGGCATGTTTGCATTATGGAAACAAAGCATTCTGGTTTTGCAAAGGATTGAGATATGGCTGGTCCAATTTGATCAAACACCTCACTTTGAATTTTATCCAAGTTAGATTTCAGAATTGTGTACTACAATTAGTTGTCTTTGGAAAGTATTCTGAAAATACACCCGCTTCTATTTTTTTAAAAGCACATAAGCATTAATTCAGTTGGCTTCCAATTCACCTCCAGGTTCAATTCAAAGTGCTAATTATGACAAATTGCTTGAACCTCCCCAGTCCCAGGCTGAAATAATAAACCCATGATCTAAGATGACATGAAGATACTATACAGCTATTTTTGCCTCCGTAAATAAAAATAAAATAAAATAAATGCAGAGGTATAATATCTTTCTCAATATATTAAAAATTCATACGCTTTTGGGTGTGAAACTTTTTGTAACACACACACATGCACAAAAACACATGTTGTGACCAAAAGTTAAGTTTGTTACATAAGAAAGTGAGACAGTTTTGTTTTTCCCTTGTACTGTAATACACCAATTATGATACTCCCTTCAAAATTAAATGAAAACAGCTCCATCTGTTATAATACAGACAGTCACAATAATATTTTTAACAAAGTTTTATTATAGCATAATAAAGACATAAGTAACACATATTAGTTCAGTACAGTGGCATTTATATAATATTCATTGGAGATTTATGGTTTACCGTTGCCTTCACCTGCACAGTAGTGAAATGATGACAGTACCTTTGTTACTAAAGTGATTACAGGTAGTTCTCAATTCACACTATTCCTTCAGCGACCATTTGAAGTTAGGATAGCACTGAACAAATGGTGTTCACATTTATGACTGGTTACAGTGGCCCGCAGTCACATGATCACCATTTGTGACTTTCCCTATTGGCTTTCCCAGAAACTTAATGTGGAAGCTGGCAGGGAAGATTGCAAGTAATTGGAATAAGTTTCTCCTACTGACAACTTTTCTTTGCACTTGTGCTGAGCCAGCCACTCACATACCCTTGACATCCCCCCCTCCATGCCCCTCTGTCAGCCTTTCCAGGTAAACCAGGCAGGAAGCAAGTCTTGATGAACTAATTGTATTTTATTTTAAAGCTACATTAACAGAATCTTTCAAGTTTGAAGGTACAAATGTTCCATTGCCACATTTTACTACTTGATCTATTGGGCCGGGTCCTTCCTAAGCTGCTTTTCCTGACCATTAAGTCACTGGGGTTCCTGCCTCTTTTGTTTGATTGTTTCCTAGGCAGCATTTCTTTTCCTCTTTCTCCAAAATAATTTACACATTCTATCAAATCCATGCACTTGTGTGCCATCCCTGGGCCTCATCACACATCCCTGTGCCTTTTCCACAACCTTAGCTTGCACCTTGCACCCTAATGCATCATCCCCAACCTTCCTTGTACCTGCCTCACATCCTCACACACCATTCCTCAGCTGTGCTCCATCTTTCTCACACTTTCAGGCACCCCATAGCATCTCCTTCTGTACCCTTCCCAAGCCTTGTTGCACACCTCTCTCACACACACACAACCTTGCCATATCTCATTCACCCCTTTGTTCACCGCCTTGTTTACCTCCTTGCACCCTCATGCACCCTTCCTGAGTCCTGCTATGCTTCCCTTACACTCCCACACACCCTTCTCCACCCAGCAGAAACCACTTGTCTGCCTGCTGGCCTGCTTGCAAGCTGCCTGGAATTTGCAATTCCTGGTGGCTTCTCAACAATTTGGTTGTGGGAAGCTGGCAGGAAATTGCCTCACCTAGCAATCACGGAGTTCAATTAATAACAGCAAGTGAGTCTGCAAGGATTGTAATAACTAAGCGATGCAGTCAAGCCTTATGACTGCATTGCTTAGTAATGGAAATTCCAATCGCAACTTCTGTCATGCGTCAAGGAGTACTAACAGCCCCCCCTCCACGACCTTCCTATATTGTTTGCTTTAGCTGGGCAGATGGGTGACCTTTGCTGTTTGGGTGACCCTGCTAAAATTACATATTCATAAAAATTCCAGCCATTCTTCTCTCAACTCAGGAATACTCCCACCCCTTCCCTTTACCTTAATGACAGCTTGAGAGGTAGTAGCTAACACAATTCTTATATTTCTTGCTTCAAAATATAATGTAGTCAGAATTTAGAAAGGAGAATGACGTCTGGATGCAGATCATCAAAAGTCAGTTTGTGCTTCACGCAACACTCAATGAAATTAACTCTTAGATATTGATATAGTATATATAAATCGTGTTGGAACTGAGAGAGAGAAAGAGAGAACCTTGACTTATGACCACAATGGGGACCAGAATTCCCACTGCTAAGCAAAGGAGTTGTTAAGTGAGTTGTATCCCATTTTACAACTTCTGCCATGACAGTGGCAGTCTTGAAACATGAAATGTAAATAAAATGAAAAGTGAATCACGTGACTGTTAAATGAATCTGCCTTCTCCTATGGGCTTTGTTTCTCAGAAGCCATCTGGGAAGTTCACCAATGGTGATCACATAACTCCAGGATGCTACAACCATCGTCAATAAATGCTGTTTGGAATTCTGATCACATGATTGCGGAGATGATGCGATGGCCATAACTCTGCAGATTGGTTGTCATTTTCTTTAGCGCATTCAAATGTCACTGCTTAAGTGGTTTAAAGTCAAGGATTATCTGTACAGGATATACAATACAATACAATACAATACAATACAATACAATACAATACAATACAATACAATACTGTATTTGTATTTGTATTTTATTATTTGTATGCCGCCCTTCTCTGGGAGGACTCAGGGTGGTGAACAATTCAAGGGGGAAAAAGGGGAACATAAAAAGACAAAATACAAATAATAAAAGTAGACAACAGTCGCACAACCATACATGTCGAGAGGGGAGGGAACTCATCACCCCCAGGCCTGCCAGCAAAGCCAGGTTTTGACGGCTTTTCGGAAGGCCTGGAGAGAGGTGAGGGTCCAAATCCCTGCGGGGAGTTCATTCCAGAGGGCCGGAGCTGCCACAGAGAAGGCCCTCCCCCGGGTAATAGCCAGGTGGCATTGGCTGGTAGATGGCACCTGGAGGAGGCCAACCCTGTGAGATCTAATGGGTCTGTGGGAGGTTATTGGCAGCAGGTGGTCTCTCAAGTACCCAGGTCCAATACCATGAAGGGCTTTATAGGTTACGACTAGCACCTTGAAGCATATCCGGAGACTGATCGGTAACCAGTGCAGCTCGCGGAGGATAGGTGTAACATGGGTGTACCGAGGTGCACCCACAATCACTTGCGCCGCTGCGTTCTGGACGAGTTGAAGTCTCCGAATACTCTTCAAGGGCTGCCCCATGTAGAGCGCATTGCAGTAGTACAATACAATACAATACAATAGCAGAGTTGGAAGGGACCTTGGAGGTTCTTTAGTCCAACCCCCTGCCTAGGCAGGAAGCCCTATACCGTTTCAGACAAATGGCTATCCAACATCTTCTTAAGGACTTCCAGTGTTGGGGCATTCACAACTTCTGGAGGCAAGCTGTTCCACTGATTAATTGTTCTAACTGTCAGGAAATTTCTCCTCAGTTCTAAGTTGCTTCTCTCCTTGATTAGTTTCCACCCATTGCTTCTTGTTCTCAGGTGCCTTGAAGAATAGTTTGAGTCCCTCTTTTTTGTGGCAATTCTGAGATATTGGAACATTGCTATCATGTCTCCCCTAGTCCTCTTTTCATCAAGCTAGACATACCCAGTTCCTGCAATCATTCTTCATATGTTTTAGCCTCCAGTCCCCTAATCATCTTTGTTGCTCTTCTTTGCATTCTTTCTAGAGTCTCCACATCTTTTCTACATCGTGGTGACCAAAACTGAATGCAGCATTCCAAGTGTGGCCTTACCAAGGCATTATAAAGTGGTATTAACACTTCACATGATCTTGATTCTATCCCTCTGTTTAGCAGCCTAGAACTGTGTATATATAGCTCATGTAAAGACCAATATTTTGAGCCGTCTCCCTAGACATATAAAAGCATTTGATCCAACTATATTATAGTCTAACCCGAATGAAAAATGAAAATGAAAAATAATCTCCATTTTATATTACCCAGAGGATAGTTTTCTCTATGAGCCCGTGATGTGATAATTTCATAATTTCTCTAGTTATCATAAAATCTGCTAAGAATTTATAAATGCTGCAAATTCTTCATTAAGATTTTAAAATTAAATTACATATTTCTTGGTTGAAGAGCCAATCTGCTTTGGATTTGGGTATTTTTCTCTGACCATTTTCACTTTCTGCTCCTTTTGAATTTATTGACAACAACAGGTTAACAGCTAAGCATGATTAAAGTAAGTTAACTGATCAGTAGGCTTTAAGTGCAAATAGTCTGTGTAATGTGCTAATTTCCAGTACCACGCAGGCATAATTTGATGATTAACCTGGAACAGTATGTTGCATAAGTTTATGTAAAGTAGAAACAGATTACATAAGGAATAGATAGTAATGTCAAGCAGGCATCCAAGGAAGAAAACTGGTCAGTTATTAACCTTCTGATAAATTGAACTGACCTCATTATTGAAGAGCTTTTGCAAGATACACAAATAGATTTCTTTTTTTTTTATTTAATTTTTTTTAATTTTTAATTTAAAACAAGTACAACATCTTTCTTTACATGCTATAGAAAGTGTGTCAGTTGGTCACTAAATAAACTTTCGTGCATCTCCTCCACAGTCAACAAACATAACTCATGTTAACTCGAGCATTTTAACTCAAATATTCATACATATCACCATCATCATATATCTATTTTCATTTGACTGTAATTATTATTTAAATATTAATAAAAATAATAATCTTAAACAATACATGCCCACACCAGTGGGAAAAGATAAAATAAAAAGAAAAAAAAAAAGAAAAGACAAAAGAACAAAAGACAAGGCAGGGAAGAAAAAACAAAACAAAAAACAAAAACAAAAACAAAAAAGGAACACAGGTATATATTATATAAAAAAGTATATCAGCTGGTTACAACATGTTTTGGTGCATCTCTTCCATTAATTGATATTAATTCAAATATCTTAACTCAAATGTTTACCATATTAACATCATTATACCTCCACTTTTAGTTGACTACAGTTATTTAAACATCCTTCATCCTTAACTATGCCAAAGAATTAATCCATAACACCTGCTGACATTTCATTTACTTGTTTGTAAAATCCTCTATTAACATCAAATCCTCATATCCTATTTTAGCTGAACATCCATAATATTTAATACCAAAAATTCCATCTTCCATGCAGTATAGTTTATTATCATTCTCCCTTCTTTATGTAGTTATATCATATATCATAACATTTTCCCCATATTAATTAACATTTAACTGTATATATTTTATTTTATTTTTTAATAGTGATAATTATGTGATTAATAACCTTTGTATATAATCCAAAAATATTTCCAACCTTCCTTTCTCATATCCAATTATTATGTATCATATCAACTCCCATTATATACATTACTATCAATATCAATTATTATTCAGCTATATCTATTACAAATAAGAGTAATTAGATTTAGCTAATTTTCAATTGTATTCTTCAATCTATCAGCCTATGTCTCTCCAATAGCAAACTTCCTTAGTCCTATTGCCATTCTTAAAACAAGTTCCCCAAACGTTTTTATAAGCAAGTCCAAACAGAAATATCTTCGCACCTTTTTGCTTAGGGTGCCTCTGGTGTAGTAACGTTGTCCTTGGCTTGTTCCACTCAATTTGTCTTTGATTTTCAAGGGTGGTATCGAAAATTCTGCAATAATGTTTCATAAAGTATAGATTCTTTAATGCTTCTCATTCCTCCTGCAATCTGTCTTTTGAGATAAATTTTCTGTATGGCTGCCCCTCTTTCAAGCGTTGCATATCTTTCTCTTTCTGCCTCCGAAGTAGACCAGACGCCCGACGTGTCAGCAAGTTGAGAGACTTCCTTTCTGACATTCTTCATTTGAATTTCAGGAGCACTCAAACATTCAACGTTCTCACTCTTTCCTTTATATTTTAATATTAAAACAACAGATAGTCCAGTTTTTTTTCCAGATTTTTCATATGTATCAAATAACTTTTGAAAAGCGGAAAAAATCATTTGAAACGAATCACTTGAAGCAAGTACAGACGCCCATGATGTGACACAGAAGATATTTGCAAGTAGGACACGCTGGGAGCTATGCAATCTTATCTGATCTTAGACCAACACAGCCAGCAGTAAAGTGTCAAGTTGTAAGAAGCCAAATTATAGGAAATTGGTTTACAGCCCACTTAAGGAGAGCCTGAGGGAATGTTGAAGTAAAGTAAACTTTCCTTTATCACGTAAATAGCATTCAAAACATTTAAGAAATAAGGTAACCACCAGCCATAAATCCATTAAAATAAAACCAATTCGCCGCTAGATTCTTCTGTTCTTTGGTTTCAATTAGCTTAGATTTTAATGCGGACCATCTCTCTTTGAGTAATAAAATCAGCTTACCAGTTGAAATCACTTCTACCATTCTTAGGGGCTACCTGCAGTTTCGGTTAGCATACAGTTAATCCAGAAAGGGTTGGCAAAAAGGGGTTGAATTCTGAGCCCCTCCCCCCCAGAGACCTGCGAACGTCTCTGAGGTCACTGGATCTCCCCAACCTTCACTGTCTCTCCAGGACAGCTAGGATCGAAAACGACCCGTCCAATTCCTCCGGAATAGAGGAATTTCAGGAATGGCCTGAAACTCCGTCTTCTCACTGCTAAGCCCCGCCTTCTTCCCACAAATAGATTTCTTGTGTAGTCCAGGGGGAGTCAACCTTTTTATACCTACTGCCCACTTTTGTATCTCTGTTAGTAGTAAAATTTTCTAACCGCCACCGGTTATACAGTAATGGTGATTTATAAAGTAGGGAAGTAACTTTTTTTGATAAAATTTATAAAGCAGAGTTACAGCAAACCCCTACCATCCACCATGAAAGCTGGACTGCCACTAGTGGGTAGTAGGGGCCAAGTTGACTACCACTGTTGTAGGCAGTAGTTGGTGCTATACACCAAACTGGGTCTCCCAAGTAATTAGTGACCAAAAGACACTCTAGGTCCTCTCTTCATGCCAGAATCCTTTCTCAGGCAATTGACTCCTCTTTATATGCTGGCAGCTTTATATGAGGTCAGATGTTCTTTTCAAGTGGACCTATTTATACTTTTGCCAGCTGTTGTTGAAAATATGTCTTTTCCAGTGAAGTGTGGTGAAGTTTATATCTGGTGAGGCTCAGCTGGGCATCCTTTTGTGAAGCAGCTCAGCAGGGCAGCGGTCGGCCTCGGCAGGGGGGATTTGCATCGCGGAAGCAGCCAAGCACCTGGGTCTGCAGCAAAGGCGCTTGGCGGCTCCCGCAATGCAAACTGCCCCACCGCCCCCGATGCCGCCACCCACTCACTGCCCGGCCTGCGGCCGCTGCTTCTCCAAGTTCCGCCACTGGAAGTCCCGGTTTGCCTCTGGGGGAGGCTGGGTGAGAAGCGGAGCGAAGCTTCTCCGCGGCCTCCCGGCGCTACGCAGAGGCTCTCGCAGGAGCGCGTGCCAGCGGCCGGTGGCCCGGAGCGGCCTTGGCTGCAAGACAAGGCAGCGCTTAAAGCAGCCGTGCCGCCGCCATCGCCAGTCCTTCGCCCGGCGGGGCGTTCACGGGCGAAGGAGGGGTGGTGGCGGTGGCTAGCAGCTGCTTTAAGCGCTGCCTTGTCTCACAGCCAGGCTGCTCCGGGCCACCGGCAGCTGGGCACGCGCTCCTGCGAGAGCCTCTGGTAGCGCCAGGAGGCGCGGAGAAGCTTCGCTCCGCTTCTCACCCAGCCTTTCCCCAGAGGCGATCCGGGACTTCCAGCGGCGGAGCCTGAAGAAGCAGGCCGGGGCAGCGGGCGGCAGGGCGCTTTGCATCGCGGGAGCCACCAATGCGCCCAGGTCTGCAGCAAAGAGCGAACCTCCTCCTTCTCCCCCACTCATCTCTCCTCTGAAGCACGCCCTCCGAAATAGCCCACCAACGTAAGCGTGCTCAAGAAGACATGATTCGCTGCTTCCAGATCAGGAGGTGGGAGAATTAGTGCCTCTTTTTGCATCTGAACTTTTTTTGCCTTTTAACTCTTTCTTAACTTTTAGAAGGCGAAAAATTCCTTATGGAAAGGAGGCCCCGAGTTCTCTTGCCTCCTGCTTTGGTTAACACTAAGCAGACACCAAGCCACTGTGACCTGGAAACTGGTAGCAACTATCTTGGCTTTAATTATTTAAAAAAAAAATTAATTTCTTTCTTTTTCCTGAGGAGACTGGTGAGGCTCCGCCTCCCTTGCCTCTAGTGACTGGCACGTCCTGGTCCTTTTCCCTCCCTGCTTTCTGCTGTTGCCATTATTTTTGTCCTCTGGAAATGGGAAAGAAAAATCCATGATGGATGATTAAGGTCAAAACTGCTATACAGATGTA
Source organism: Thamnophis elegans (assembly GCF_009769535.1). Taxonomy (NCBI): domain Eukaryota; kingdom Metazoa; phylum Chordata; class Lepidosauria; order Squamata; family Natricidae; genus Thamnophis; species Thamnophis elegans. Next base: position 49,265,650 of record NC_045546.1, on the reverse strand, counting down.
AAACCACCCACTTCTTCTCTATCTTTTCCCATCTTTATTTTAGGGTAGCTATGACAGAAAGATGAAATTCAGAGCAATTAGAGAGGCAAAAACAGCAAGTATTTGTTGTCCTAATTTGAAAGCATTGGTATTCATTTGGAAATCTTTTTCTGGCTTTGATACAGTATCTGACAAATGTTTCTTCTCATGTGTTCCTATAGAACCTTCCTATAGGCGGCATACAAATCCATTAAAATTGAAATTGAATTGAATAGATAGTCTAAGCTATGATGGATGTCAAACTGATGGTACCATGTTGCCATCAGTGACATTTTGTGATGTTTTTCCCCTTCTTGGAGCTGGGGTGGGTGTGGCCTGCATGTGATGCATCCAGCCCAGGGGCAACCAGTTTGACAACCCTGGTCTAAGTTATCTATAGGAACACATAAGATAAACATAGGTATTTTCAGAGACCCTGTTCTGGATACTTCCCCTGCTGAAGTTTAAAGTGAAAGGCTATATTGGAGAGAGTGCAGGTCTTATGCCAATATTAATTTTAGTGGTGGTACTAATGTTGTGTCAACATTTTGTGCTTTGGTGGTAGGCAAGGACAATTGTATTTTATCAGTGCTCTTCACAGCTCAATGAAGTATTCTCTTCCTATCTATGACCAGCAGAAATTAAATTGGCACACATTTTGCTGTCTCCATTATTTCAAACTTCATCTCTTCTGCTTTGCAGATGTAGGATTTTTTTTTGTTCCATTTCAAATAGGTAAAATGTACTTTCCCAACCTTTTCAATATCCTGGTTGGGCAGAGGAAGAGAGAAACCATCAGTCAGATCACTGGTGTGATTGCTGATGTTTTTAACAGATAGCTGAATTAAAAAATTAGCCATCTGTCAAATCTTGCAATAAAGCAGTAGAAGCATATATTCTGTATGGGGGATACAAAATAAACCAGTAAAAAATGAAACCCAGTAACAAACCATGTAGCCAATATAACATATTTGAGGGGGGGGGGAAGGGGAACAGCACTCTGATATCAATTTTCTATTGTTCACTACAGGCAGTCCTCAACTTATGACCACAATTGAGCCCAAATTTCGGTTGAGACATTTGTTAAGTGAGTTTTGCACGATTTTAAAGCTCTTTCTTGCCACAGTTGTTAAGTTAACTGCAGTTGATAAATAGTAACCCAAGTTGTTAAGTGAATCTGGCTTCCCTATTGATTTTGCTTGTGAGAAGGTCGTAAAAGATGATCACATAACCTTGGGACACAGCAATAGCCATAATATGAACCAATTGCCAAGCACCCAGATTTTGATCACATGAATCATGGCGATGCTGCAGAGTTTGCAACTGTGCAAAATCACCTTTTTCAGTGCTGTTATAACTTTGAATGGTCACTAAATGAACTGTTGTAAGTCGAGTTGGAGTTGGAATCACAAATTCATCCTGACTTCTGGCTGTTTGAAAAGCAATGGTTTTAGAGCTTTTCTGCAAAATTGCAAGATTAGACCCAGATGAATTTCCAGGGTGATGGTACTCTAAGGAATAGGGTAGTAATAGAGTGCTCATGGCCCATAAGATAGCATTGTTTAAATAGTGGGATTCAGAGATTGCCTGTTCTTCCTGATTAAAGCTATGACTAACATTCAATGGTTTCAGTTGCAATACAGAATGCTGACTTTGGAATAGTTCATTAGAAACCTCTAAAACTTCAAAAAACCAATTCCAGAACTTCAAACACTAGTTATTCCACAGCTAATCTTGTCAGTTGCAGATATGATAAGATAGAAACATATGTAGTTTGGGAGATTCATTAGGAGGGCAGGTTATGCAGCAAATAAAGTAAGTAGCATAAAGAACAGTTTCACCTCAAACAAGGTGCTTTATATTTTGAATCAACACCACTGAATTCACTGTAAAAACAACTTCTGCAGCTCCTTCCCATTAATACCACTGCATTGCAATATCACAGAAGGAAAGTAGAAATCTGAAATTTCTTCTCAGGAGTAAAACAAAAGATATTTCTTTGAAGTGACTAATAAAACTCAACAAGTTTAATAAACTCAACAAGTTGTTGGACTGTGTGTAAGTGATTCAGATTTATTTCTCCTTTCAATTGGGGAACATGATGAGGACTGTATTCATACAATGCACTGAACTACAAACTAGTCAGTTATGTTAGCCTTTAGTCCAGTATGTTGTGTGTAGAATGGGACTGTTCTCCTCGTGCCCTTCGCTGCCCCCTTGTTCACCCTGAGGGTTCTGTCCCCAGCCATTTAACTCTACCATTTCTCTAGCTATTCGTTCCTGGGCAATGGAATCCAGCCTCTGCTATCCCAGAACCTTCCTCATGGGCCATTAGGCAAAATACTGCTCACTCTGGCCTTTTGGGCTCAGGGACAGTTGGCCGCCAGCCAATTGGAGAAAGGGAAGGGAGAAAGAGAGAGAGAGGGAGGGAGAAAATGTGCTAGGGTCTTTTCAGTGGCGGCGAAATGGTAGAGGCCAATGGCTGGGAACAGAACCCTGGGGGCAAACAAGGAGCAGTGAAGGGCACGAGGAGAACATGTTCTAGACCCGTTGTGTGGAAATGATAGGGAAGTCACCTCTGTGTGGATTGGGTGGCTATATACATTTATTACATAAACAAATATAACTCGAACAAATAAACAAATACTATGCTAAATGGAATCCTATTTAAGGAACCATGGATGTTAGGCATGTTATATGACATGAGATAAGTGTAGAGTTTTGTTACGTGTTCTATTTCTGATTTTGGTACAAGACACTACTTTGTATAAACAGAAGAAAACATGTAGTGTTTCAGTAAGAGATATCTACATGACTATATACCAAGTAGGAAGGTGTCTCCAAACATCTCTAAGTCAATACAAAGGATGTTACTGTAAATTTGTGACCTGTGCCAAGCTTATCTGCTCCATGTGTCTGATCCATGACACTGACAATTGTATTGTCCAGATTAATGAATAGTTGTTGCTGCTTGCTATTAGACTTGTCACCACCAGTGAGGAAACTTCCATAACCGGATTGTCCAGGTAAGTCTCAGTTCGGCTCTGCATCCCCCTATAATCATATTGGTTTTATTTTAAGTACCAGTGCTAATATGACTACAGTACTTGTCTTTATCCATTTATTGAAAATAATCTTCTTCTATAAACTTATAAAGTTAGGGAAAAGAAGAAAAAATGACCAAAGTAAGAGAAAAAAACGGACAGATAAGAAAAGAAAACAAGCAAACATAGGAAGCTGCACATTATACTAACATTTTTTTTAGTTTCGTATACCAAAAATAAATATTAATGAAAATCATTAAAGTCGCTTCCTGAAGGGCAAAACAAGCTATATAGAAATGTATATATATCTTGCTTCTCCAGCACTTTGATGTCCGGTTCAAGAAAGCCTCTGCCTATTTTCTACTAGTGTAAAAATGCAGGAATGCTCACCTCCTCCCACATCTCATTAGGGAATCTCCAATATCTAATCATGTGAACTAATAAAAAATAAAGCAATTAAAAAATACTGTGGTAAAAATAGGCTCAGAAATAAGAGAATATCATGCCATAAATATGCGTTATCTAAGTGCTAAAAGCCATGATAACTGAAAATAACAAGTGATAGGCATCGCTATTCTCACTTCATGTGTACACGCATGTCAATGATGAAGGGAATGTAGGCTTGCCAGAGAGTTGCCTTTCCAAATTTCCAGTCCTGCAGCTGATCTGGTTGTGATGGCCAAAAATGCTTTGATAATGCCTGGTGTGAGTGCCTTTATAGTGACACTCAACTGCAGGGTGACACTCAACCTGCAGTGCTGAACTACCTTGATCATACTGTCTAGAATGAGGCAGAATATCTCAAGCTGTATCACCAAGGACTTTCATTCTATGCCTTGTGGTGAGGTCTAGAGTATTCAGATAATTTACAATGACTATCACCAAATAATCATAGAACTTGTATCAGTTTATGTCAGCCACAACTCATGTGAGGGCAGACAATAGAGCTTGGTGTTCACTTGAATGAAGATGGCATGTGATCCAATGATACACTTATGTCATCAATCCTTGCTGTATTTGATCAGTGTCCAGTCAAAAGGCGTCTGCAATGCAGCAAATCCTATGACTAGATTCAACTATTTCAGGAGTTTATTAAACATATGGAGAAATACCAGCAAAACTACTAAACAAGCTTTCACTGACTGCTTAGATAGGAGATATCCATAAGCTATGGAAATCTTCAAAAATGATATATTCATCAAAACAGAAGACCCCCAAAGATTATAAACTATTGCCCAATCGCCACATTTCTGCATCCTTCATGCAGGTGATTGGAAAAATACTGGAAGCATCAGCCTTGTGAGAAGTTTGTTCAATGTCTTTACAATTCCTTAATCTACTATATAGAATAGCAAGCAATACACATCTCACTTTGTTCTCATCTTAAAAATTCTATATATGTCCATGTTTCGTATATTTTGACCCATGCTTAATTTCCTATTGTAATATGCAATCAATTAGCAACTCAGTTTAATTATCATGTATAAAATGAATCAATAAACATCGGCTTCCATCTCCCATATGTGTTCCCGGATGCACTGGTACGCCAGAAGGGGTTCGTCAATTTGCTGTATCTTTTAGACCCGTTCATCTGGTGGGAGTGTATGGAATGCTCCTCTCCAGCCTGCCCCCCACTCCGGTTGCACTTGCTCGCTATGCCCACCATACGCCACTATGCCTTTTCCTGCCTGCCACCCATGATTGGGGCTCACTAATTGCCCCACCTCTGAGAGGCAGTGGGTGGGTGGGCTTTCTCACACGCCTTCTTTCTCTGAAGGCGTGAGAGAAAGCCCCCCCCCCAATTTCTCAAACATGTGAACTGTGAAGGAAGAGCGTGTTAAGTGAGTTTCACAACATTTTCCAACTTGGCCATGCCCACCCAATCACACGACCGCCAAACCACTCCCACCCAGTCACATGACTGCTGAGCCACTCCCACAAAACAGGCCACACCTACATAATAGGTTCTAAAAAAATTTGAAACCACCCCTGCCCCATATCAATTTCATTTGTCCATATTCCATATAGTTTAACTTTATTTAAGTTCTTTCCATTATCATAATCAATCAGTTAGCAATTTTATTGTATGTAGCATAACCCCTTATCTCAGCTTTGTATTTTCCCATATAACAATTTATAGTTGTCAGATTTTTTTCCTAGTGTCTTTTGTACCATTCTCTATTCTGCCTTCTCCCTTTTCTTTGTTTTGACATGTCCACCCTCTTCAATTTTCCCCAAACCCCCATCAAAGAAATCCTTTATATTTCCCTTTATTGGGGCATAACCCTTCCTTCAATTTCCTTATGCCACTGTCAACCTCCGAAAATATTTTGTCTGCTTTTTATTTCTTTTGTTGGGACATATCCCTCCTTTTCATTTTCCCTATACTAATTTTCCATATACACTGCCAAATCCAATGGAGCTTTTTGTCTGCTTTTTATTCCCAACCTTTTCTACCCTTCATTATCTCCCCCGTTCTTCCTTTTTCTGGATTCAGAATTGCATTTAGGCTTGATTTTGATGATTTATGCATTTTTTGTAATTTCACGTAGTTCTTCAAATTCCCACCTTTCAATAATGTCTAGTTCCAAAGTTACAGTTAATATACAGTTCTTATTTAGTTCTGGTCCACCTTAAATTTATCTAATTCAGCTGCTGTGGAGAAGAACGAGGGAGCCATCTTGGTTTTTTGTTCTTTCTTAATGTCCAGTTCCAAAATTGCAGGTTAGTTATGCAGATCTTATTTCAAGTGCTGGTCCACCTTAAATTTACACTAATTCAAACTAATATGAATCGCAAGACAAGCTGGAGCATCTTGATCTTTTGCAGAAAAAAAAGGAAAAAAAACCTTCGTATTTTACCCAGCTCTTGACCTTGTTATTATTTTTTCCCTTGCCATTATCCATGTACGTTGGCCACAGTTGCTCAAATATATCAATTGGAACACACTTGCATACAGTCAACCCAGGGTATGTTTCTTTGCCTCCTTGCTTTTCCAAGTTCTGATTTATGGCAGTTGGTTAATTAAAACTTCCCGCAAGGCAAGAATAGGTTATCAGTTGTCAGTAGAAAATAGTGCTTTTTCGCTGATCTTTCTCTGTTTTACATTTCACCTCTTATTAGTTGGAGTTGCTAAGATATATTAGTTGGCAGACATTCGGACAAAGTAATTCCTTCTGAATATTTGGTTTCTATTTAAAATCAAACCAAGTTTAGAGTTTGTATTTGAGTGGGTTTGTCATTTCTCTGCTTTCACCCTTCTGTCCGAATTGTTTCAAACAAATGTCTTTTGGGGGGCTAGTGTTTTCAACCCTCCATTTTCCTTTCTTTCTTTCTTTTGCCAAAATCCAGATCTGTGTATTAATATATTGTATTCTTTGCCTTTTCCAAGTTTTGATTTATGACTGTGGGTTAAATTAATTTTCTTACCAGTCTTTCATCTGACCTCACCCTCATGTTCAGTGCTTTGGCGGGAAGCCAGCTTTGTGCAGCCATGTTGCTGCTGCTCCCACTCTGAGAGGGCAAATCCGACCTGCCAGGATCTGTTGCCCGGGGTTGATGTGATGCTGCCACTTGTTCACCCACCCCTCCAGGGGGGTTCTGATCCAAAAAAGGATTCCAGAGTTGGTTCATCAGACTGGGTTCAGGTCATATCCTCACGTTTGTCCAGCTGGAGAACTTCTGTTGAAATTGGAATTCTTATCCAGTTTGAGAGGTTATTATCTAGTTCAATGATGGCGAACCTTTTTGGTACCGAGTGCCCAAACCGGAACATGTGCATGTGAGTGCATGCATGCACGTGTCGGAATGCTGGAAACCGAAAGACCAGCTGGCCGGTATGCATGCATGTGCTGGCCACCTGGTCTTTGGGTTTCTGGTGTGTGCATGCACATTGGACAGCTAATCTTCACAGGCGCCAGAAACCCGAAAACCAGGTGGATTGTGAGCTAATGTGCACTGGCCAGCTAGTTTTTGGGTTTCTGGCACTCCAGCACAAGACCAGCTGGCCGGCCGGCATCCATGCACTGGAAACCAGAAGAGCAGCTGGTGATGGCATGCGTGCCCACAGAGGGCTCTGTGTGCCACCTCTGGCACACGTGCCATAGGTTCGCCATCACGGTTCTAGTTGGTAAGTTACTTACCATATTTTCAGAGTATGAAAAACACCTTTTTCCTCCCTAAAAAACTGTGGAAATGTTGGTGCATTTTTATACTAGTGCATCTTATAGTCCAAAAATACGGTATTTGATTGGAAAAAATAAGTGGCTACCATTATTCTGCAAAAAGCTTTAACAATCAAAACTTGTTCTGAATATTTAAAATTCTTTCAATTGTTTGTTATGGATACCTACTTAATTATTAAATATGTTAATTGTAGCTCTCCCCCAGAATTAATTTAATAATGCAGGTTCATGAATTGTCAGGGGGATAGAAGTTTGGCCCTACTATTTAACCAGTTTGCACATTTTTGTGTACACTTTTAGAAGTTACCAATTCTTCTCTAGCACTGAGCTGAATCTTTCTATTGTTTAATTGTAGATATATCTTGATCATCTGGTTCTACCAGTTGGTTGAGGCATTTTTCTTGTAGCATGTGGGTGTGTTGAAATCATATTTTACTTACAGATTTTAACATCTGTATACTTTTTTCAGTCTTGGTGAAGTGCATTACTAACTTTTTTTGACTTCAGGTTGTTAGATATTCCGACATTCTGGTTAATTTGAATAAATTAGTAACTTACATGCAATGTTCTATTTAAGTAACTCAAAGGGACATGGCTCCAATCATCTGCAGCAACCTTACCATCACTTTGGAACGCCTATTCCCACAATTGTGCAAAACATTCTGCATAGCCAAAAGAACAATTGCTCTCTAGAGCTAACAACAGAACAATCCTGTTTCGCAAGCATTGGTGACTGATTATTAGTTCTGTTGATGTTCCATTTAGGTGGCTGTCTTCTATTTTACAGATATGATATGTACTTACAATTTATAAATGGAAATAAATCCTTCCAAAAATATATGTGCAGTCAGAAAGGTGGAAGTTAACTGTGAACGTGATGAATATAGGAAAGTGGGCAAATAAGCACAAACCCAAGGCCTTCCTTCCCCAGAAGAAATAGTAAGATTGGCTGTTCTCTTCTTAGTTGGAACTCTGGAGAGAGTGAGGGTGAGGGGAGGGCTGAGAGCAAAGGGTATCAAAGAAATGTGAGAAACAAAGTGCAAATGGAAGGAGATGTGTTGGCAGAAAAATGGTTAAGATTGGTTGGTGACCAGAGAGAGGGAGGGGTATAACCACAAATTCCATAACTGCCCCAATCCACCTGTTCACTGCCATTACTAATCACTGATCTCACTTTCAGTTCAAACCACAGTGAAACACAACAATGGGAAATGTGTGCTTTTGGATAGATTGCACCATCATTACTATAAGTAAGGATGTTTTCATGGCTCTGAAGATAATTTTAGCCATTTAGTTTTTCAACATACTTTTATTGTTTTTAGATGGTAAATTCAAGAGATGCACTATACACCAACTGATTTACTTGCACAAGAGGGAGGCAGGAGGAACTGTTACTAGAGCAGTTTAGCTATGACATACTATATGTCTATGGCAGTGACGTGCGGTGAGGTTATACCTGGTGAGGCTCAGCTGGGCATCCTTTTGCGAAGCAGCTCAGCAGGGCAGCGGTTGGCCTCGGCAGGGGGGGGAAATTTGCATCACGGGAGCAGCCAAGCGCCCGGGTCTGCAGCAAAGGCGCTTGGTGGCTCCCGATGCAAAGTGCCCCGCCGCCAGATGCCGCCGCCACCTGCTGCCCCGGCCTGCGGCTGCGGCTTCTCCAAGCTCCGCTGCTGGAAGTCCCGGATCGCCTCTGGGGAAGGCTGAGTGAGAAGCGGAGCCAAGCTTCTCCGTGGCTCCTGCCACTACGCAGAGGCTCTCACAGGAGCACGTGCCAGCGGCCGGCGGCCTGGAGCGGCCCCGGCTGCGAGACAAGGCAGTGCTTAAAGCAGCAGCGGCTACTTTAAGCTGCTTGTCTCGCAGCCGGGGCCGCTCCAGGCTGCGGCCACTGGCACGCGCTCCTGCGAGAGCCTCTGTGCAGCGCCGGGGGCTGCGGAGAAGCTTCGCTCCACTCACCCAGCCTTCCCCAGAGGCGATCCGGGACTTCCAGGTGGAGCCTGGAGAAGCAGGCCGGGGCAGCGGGCGGGTGGCAGCATCGGGGGCGGCGGGGCACTTTGCATCGCGGGGAGCCGCCAAGCGCCAGGTCTGCAGCAAAGAGCGAGCCTCCTCCTTCCCCCACTCCTCTCTCCTCTGAAGCACGCCCTCCGAAATAACCCGCCCAACGTAAGCGTGCTCAAGAAGACATGATTCGCTGCTTCCAGATCAGGAGGCGGGAGAATTAGTGCTTTTTGCATCTGAACTTTTTTGCCTTTTAACTCTTTCTTAACTTTTAGAAGGCGAAAATTCCTTATGGAAAGGAGGCCCGAGTTCTCTAGCCTCCTGCTTTGGTTAACACTAAGCAGACACCAAGCCACTGTGACCTGGAATCTGGTAGCAACTATCTTGGCTTAATTATTTAAAAAAATATTTAAATTTCTTTCTTTTTCCTGAGGAGACTGGTGAGGCTCTGCCTCCCTTGCCTCTAGTGACTGCACGTCCCTGGTCTACGGAGATTCTCAAGTCATCCAGGTCACGGTTGTCCCAAAGGTGCTTTTTCAAGAAGACTTTTTGTTTTTCTTTGAAGACATTTCACTTCTCATCCAAGAAGCTTCTTCTGCTCTGACCATGGATGAGATCTGATGAGAAGCAAAATGTCTTCAAAGAAAAACAAGAAAGTCCAGTTGCCTCTTGAAAAAAAACCTCTGGGACATGACACCCTGTACTTTCTAGCAACACTTACAGCTCATCCTGCTGAATTGTACAAGAAAGGGCTCAATTTGTGGCTTGTCAATCTTCTTTGTGTTTTTTAAGAACCTCAAAGTTACCAATCTGACCGAATATATATTAGAAACTCTGGTCCCTTGACTTGATTATGACATCAGAACTAAACAGAGTTCATTCTAGGATCCGTCCATCTTAAAACCGATTTCGTTTCTGCAATCCTTCTGATTTGGGGCAGGGGCAATTCTGAACATAAACTGATTAAACAGAATAACGTTCGAGATCCCTCAGATCTAGTTTTACATCCCGCTCCATCGCCTGCTGCGCCAGAAACAAATACGAAGCTGTGGCCGATACGCCTCACGCAGAGACCCTTCCGCTCCCTCCTCTTCGTTTTTTTCCCGACCGGGGCTTTCACGAATCAAACGATGGCAGTAGCAGTTGCGCAATTCGGTCGCTAGGGGGATTCTGTGAAGGACCGGCCTGCTGTTACTGTTGCCGCCGCCGCTTTGGGCGGGTTGGAGTATCAGACTCTCTTCCTGCTTTCCGAAGCTCCGCTAGCGCTGCTGCTGCTGCTTGCAGCTCGGTTTTCATTCCTCAGCAGAGCGGGGAGGCGAAGCGAGGCGGCTGGGCGGATATCTTTCGACTGTCTCCTATACATTTTAAAACTAGTGCCTGAGCTCCAGCGTCCTTAGGTGCTGCTTTTGCCCGCGATGCTGCCGCATTTAGCTTTCCTGCTGCTGGGAGCCTCTTGGACAGCGGGAGCTTTGGAGGTAAGCGGCTCCCCATTACCTTCTCCCTGTTGCTACGACAAGAAAGTCTTTGTTCGCCGAGAGCTCCCGCAGCTTTAAGCTGGGGCTTCGCCCCGAAACTAGCCGATGAAAGCGGCCTGCTGAGGCTCGAAAAGAAAGGGTGTGTTCCTCGATCCGCGCCTTCTTCAGAAATCTCTGCTTTCATCCTGAACAATGGAGAGAGGAGGCTGGGCGGGCTGGGACGAGCGGCTTCCCAAAATGCTCTTTTGCTCACTTGCGTGTAGCTTTCGGCAGCCTTTCGGCGAGCGTCCGTCGACTCTGGGGCGCTTCCGAAGGGTGGAGAAGGGGAATTTTGCCTCTTCTCTGTTACTTAGGAAGCGTGCAGTCTCTGGGATGAGAAAGAAAAGGGGGCGCGAAGGGGGAGGGCGAGGCCCCTTGTTTCTGCCTCGCATCCATCCTTTCTGGAAATGCCAACTTGGCATCGATGGATTCGATGCTTTGCTTTGCTTTGCAAGAAGGGGAGGGCAGGAGGAGAGATGAGTTTCGCGTCTGCGGCCGCCGTGCGGGGTTTTTTTGGGGGGGGGCTTGTCTTTTTGTGTCGTCTGGTGTGGCCGATCTGGGGGCGGCAATCGAGAAGTGGGGGGCGTCGCCTGTGATGTTGGGGCCGAGAGACCCGATCCTCCGGCTAGGCGATTGTTACCGCCCGCTCATCATTGCTCCCCCCAGTTCTTCCTCTTCCTCGCCCTCACAGGGAATGCAAACAAGAGGCGCTCGTTTTGGGGATTGCCTCTCACTCCCGCCATGGGGGGTGGAGGAGGAGGAACTTCTCTCGGCTCAGGTGCCTGTGGCTCGGGCAACTTCAGTACTAAGGCATTAATGCGTTGCGGCTCCTGCGGAACAGCCCCCCTCCCGCCTTTGGGTAGGAGACGGCTTTGCTCCCACCAACTGCGACCCTCTCTGTCCCTCCATGCTTCCCAGTCAGGGAGAAAAGGGGCATTATGATGGGGCCTCCCCCGTAATAAGGTCGTCTAGTTTACCCTGGAGTGCGTTGCAGGCTTGGGGAGGCAGGATTGGGAGAGGGTGGTGGGGGAGGCAGAAATTGCCCAAATCCCGCAAGAGGGTTTCCTTCGGTGTGGACATAAAGCGCTTCGTACCGAGAGGCTTTCCTCTAAGGAGGGGAGCTTGGGGAACCAGATGAAAGGAAGTGGGTTGGAGCGAAGCTTAAGAGCGAGAAGATGGCGCCTCTGCAGTGCAGTAAGGAAACGCTGTAATGAAAGCTGCAGACCGAAGCAGCCCTCCCACCGCTAGGTGTTTTAACAACTCGACTCTTCCTTTCAGCCAGCTCCCCATCAGGTAGTGAATGCCTGGTGGAATGTTTTTCGGCTTCAGCATCCGGAGTAGTAGAAGGAAAGGGATGGGTGAGAACGAGAGGGAATGCCAGAAAAATCTTTCCCTGCGTAGAGGGGACTGTTTTCCTCTGTTGGACTTTAGTTTAGTTCTCTTCTCTAACACCCCACCCCTTCCTCGTTGTTGTCATTTTGCAGAATCAGTTGCACTGAAACCGTTGGGCTGAAACTGGGCTCTGCACTAGGTAGACTGGTTGGCTTTCCTGGCTTTGGCAAAAGAGGATCTAAATATGCCACACCCTCTTTGAAAACTGTAAAACAAATGTGGAGGGTCTTGGAATTTTTTTTGAGCCTGAAGGTTAAGGCATTTGGTGGGATGGGTATGCTGTATGTTGGCCTGCAAGGGAGATTCAAGATCTTAGCTTGCATGGAATAGTGTGAGCTTGAAATAGGACTTGGTTCTCCTTCTGACATACTGCCCTCGCTCCAATGAGCTGAAACTGACTCGCATTTCCTCCTTGTCAGTTATAGAAAATTGAGACAAGGCTTATGGATAAAAAAACCATGTGAAATTGACCCAAGTGGCAGAGATCAGTAGTATTCATAGGCCTTAAATTTATTTTCCATACTATTACTTTTTGCATAATACTGGTTATGATTAAAGGAATATTGTGGTAGGTATGGATATAAAATGTAAATTTTTAAATTTGGAATTTACTTTTTTTTAACTCTCAGGAAGGCAGAGGGCAGACAGAAGAAAAGCAATCTCCTTTACCTATTTGCATCCTTGCTTTCATGCTTGTCTTTCATCAGTGCATTAGATCTTGTATTGTTGATGCAAATGAGTCTCTTTGAGTTTAATTCCTTAGTAATGGCACATTAAGGTTATAATCCTCCTTTATGCATTCATTTAACTGGGATTTAGAAATCCCAGTTAAATTAATGTGACATTGAAATCACAATGCATAGAATGGTGATATGGATAGTATTCACTATATTGTGTGGGTGGACAATCTAAAAAAAATCAAAGTCTTCAAAAGAGCGACTAGTGATCTGTTTGTTAATTAGATTTAGTTTTATATGTCAATTGTAGAATAGAAATTCTTTTCAAATTGGTTGTATTTGAGGTTTTTTACATACTGGTAAAATTATTAACAGATCTAATACCCACTGAAAATAACTTGTTCAGACTGCCTAGAATATGAAAAGGTAGGAATTATTTTTGTTCATTTTTTAAAAAAATGATGCTTTTTTTATTCCACTTCTTTGTCCAATGAATTTATGTGAATTTCATGAATTTCTTCCAATTCAAAGAAGGTCTATTTCACATAAAGTAATAATAAAATTTAGCAGGCGTTTAAGTAACAGAGTACACGTGGAGCAGACTTAGTTTACATACAATAGCAGAGTTGGAAGGGACCTTGGATGTCTTCTACTCCAACCCCCTGCCTAGGGAGGAAACCTTATGTTTCAGACAAATGGCTATCCAACATCTTCTTAAAGACTTCCAGTGTTGGGGAATTCACAACTTCTGGAGGCAAGCTGTTCCACTGATTAATTGTTCTGTCAGGAAATTTCTCCTCAGTTCTAAGTTGCTTCTCTCCTTGATTAGTTTTCACCCATTGCTTCTTGTTCTGCCCTCAGGTGCTTTGGAGAATAGTTTGACTCCCTCTTCTTTGTGGCAACCCCTGAGATATTGGAACATACTACCATGTCTTTCCTAGTCCTTCTTTTCATTAAACTAGACATACCCAGTTCCTGCAACCATTCCTCATATGTTTTAGCCTAGTCAATTTTACATGTTCCATTAAGTTCATGTATCATATTCAACTATCATGTGGTTGATGTCATTTTTGTTTTCTGTGGTATGTGAACTTAGCGTTTAATGTATAAGGTCTGTATGCTGTCCTCTCCATGGCTGCATATAGTAGAAATATAATCAAAGCACCTGGAATACAACATAAATGACTGGGATAGAGTTTAGGATGATTATATCCAAATTTATATACCCATTTCATGAAAAGACATGGCTGATTAGCAGTACCTTGTAAGGGAGCACACTTGCCAGGGTACAAATACAGTATAACTTTTTATGCCCATCTTTTTCTAGTTTTATGAATAAGGCTATTTTATGAAAATGTAATTTACCTTTCAATAGATATACATTTCTTCCTTCCTCTGCCCCTGTTCCCCTTTTCTGAATGTTGCTGCAAAATATCAAAGTAACACACTTTGGTTTGGTTTCATTGTGTTTGCAATGTTTTGCCCCCCAAAAATTATTTATGAAGAAAAAATTTCAAAAATTTTAATTACAACCTTTAGTGACACTTAAACATTGAAATTATTCCGAGGCTGGTATTGAGAAAGAAAGTTTTAGTTTTTTGAAAGTAAAGAGTTGAAAAATAAAAACATGTTTACTTTCTTAGTCTGAGCTGTCCTTAAATTAAATATAGACATTTATGTATAAAAGCTTAAATATGGTTTAGTTATCCCATAAGCAATATATGTCAACCTATATATGACATATATTGGTAATGGGTATATTACCTGCAGTGATAATGAAAATTGCACTCTTCTGTGTGAAAGTACATCCTTTAAATGGTTTTGCTGTTACTTGACAGATCCTGCCTATGAGTTAGATTGTTTATGGACTAGAGCAGAGGTGTCAAACTCAAGGCCCACCCGCCACATCCAGCCTGCAGGGTACTTAGATCTGGCCCATGGAGCTGCTTGGGAAACAGCGAAGAAATGGCTTGAAGTGCCTCTGCCAGCAAAAAATTGATCTCGGGAGGGCTGCATGTGGCCCTCCAAGCTCTGTTTTCGGCTGCAACGGCCTCCTGTAGGCCACTGCCAGCAAAAATGTAGCTCAGTAGGGCTGTGTGCGGGCTGCAGGACATTGAGCTGGCCATGCCCACCCCAGCCATGCCTACTTGCCCCCCCTCCCCAGGTCAAACACAATCCTGATTTGGCCCTCAATAAAATAGAGTTTGACACCCCTGGACTAGAGAGTTTGAAGTGGTGTATGCCCCCATATACTGACTGGCCCCGTCCCCATCTATTCTCTGCCCCAAGTCTCAACTGATCGGGAGGAAATGGGGATTTTGCAGTAACCTTCCCCTGGAATGGGATGGGAATGGAGATTTTACAGTATCCTTCCCCTGCCACACCCGCTACACCATGCCCAGAGAACTGGTAGTAAAACAATTTGAATCCCACCACTGTGCTTAACTATCAATGTATAAATGACCTTTTCTCACTGCCCTGAAATAAATCAATTTTTGCTCTTTTTTCTTGAGGATTTATACTGCACAAATATGCCATAATATTTATATGCTTTTAGAATATGAATGACTGTTCTTTACCATTATAAATTCACAAGTGTCACTCTATGGCTTCTGCTTTTAGTAGAGCAGTTTTTCATCATACCGTACTGCATGAAAAAAAGAAATTAATTCCCAATTTACCTTTCCACTAACATAGAAATTTTCACACAGCTTCTTTTGCAAACAGAACAGTAATTCAACAGTATTTAATTATTTATTCAATTTATATGGCCACACATCTCACTCTGGGAGGTACACAATTTAATATAAATAAAAACATATGTTACCATACTAAAATAAAACATGATTACCAGTTAAATATAAAAGCCCTTTAACATAGCTGGAAAACAGGGTCTGTAACACACCTGGAACCCCAGATTTGGACAATAGTACTGAATGACAGTTTCGGCAGAGATGTAACCCATTATGCTACAGCTTTAAAAGTCAAAATGTTAGACTTCTAAGCCATTTGTTTGTGGCTTAGCATATTGTGTGAACCGCCAGTTTGATTTATTCATTAAATGAGTTTGTCCTCTTCCTAAAAAGTATTGAAATGGGTAAGTGCCATCTCATCTGGATGTACATGTCTCAAGAAGTACATGATGCTTCTATCTGTTGTGTCAGCATTGCAAGTGAATAATACATTAAATAATGCCTTAGTCTGTTTGACATTACAACACACTCTACATAGGGTTGTCCTTAAAAGAGAATTGAGAAGCCTCATAATTCAGAATGCAGTAATATGGGCAATATTGATGCTTCATGTTGTGCCCAATAACATGCTTTCCCTCAGCTGCGGGCTTTCATCCAGTTTTTCAATTTAAGATGCTGGTTGACATCTTTGAATCCTTCATTGGTATGGGGTTGGGTTT
Source organism: Thamnophis elegans (assembly GCF_009769535.1). Classification (NCBI taxonomy): domain Eukaryota; kingdom Metazoa; phylum Chordata; class Lepidosauria; order Squamata; family Natricidae; genus Thamnophis; species Thamnophis elegans. Next base: position 49,249,414 of record NC_045546.1, on the reverse strand, counting down.
CCTCTCCCACTGGTTTATGTCCAGATCACTTGACGGGGTATGGTGGGCATCTGTAGGTGCCATTGGTGAAACAGTGTCACTTGATAGGTCCTGGAAAGCATGCCTTCTATGAAGCAATGCCTCCTTAGGGAAGAGCCTCAGTTTAAAACATAGATGACCCTGACACTGCCAACCTTCCAGAATGTGGACCAGGATGCTATCTGAACTCTAATATGGGTGCAGGTGTATAAGTAGTTAGGGTCAGTTTGGTTAATGGTTAAGGCATCAGGATACAGAGTGGGAAATTGTGAGTAGAACTCACATCTTAGGCACAAAGTCAACTGGTGACTTTGGGCTAGTTGTTCTTTCTCAGCCCTAAAAAGCAACAATGCACTTCTGAAATCTTACCAAGAAAACTGCAGGAATCAGGCATCAACACTGGCTAGAAGCAGCAAGAAAAGGTTTTTATTCGCACTGTGAATTGTGATTTTTCTTTATTATGTTTGCTGCCCAGAGTGCTTTTGATAGATGTGTGGCCATATAAATATGTTAAAATATACGTTTAAAGTTCTTTATAGGAAAACTACTTCTGTCTTTACCTCCACATGTTGCAGTGGAAATTGATATGACATATTCAAAGATAACAGCTGCCTGTTTCCCACCAGTAATCTGCACATATGAAGCTTACTGCTAGGCACTACACTAATTTTGAAATAGAATAAGTGATGTCTGAATGTATATGCTGCATCAGACTTCATCCATCCATATTTGAGAACCATCTTTATGGAGCAACAGAAGCATATGAACTACTGCTAAGATAACTAAAATATCAATGAGCAAGCTTAGGTATTTAATATGTGTTTCAAAATAGCTGTGCTGTCTCTCAGCATGTTTTAATATATTCCTTTTCCTAGTTAAAAATATACTAAATGTGCCTAATGATTCTTCTAATGTGGGTAATACAGTTATGAAGGTGTTTCATTTCCAAATTGCCATGAATACTATGTTTATGTATCAAAATAAATTAGAGTTGATAATTTTGGCCTCCCAGAATCAAAATTTCCATTTGAAGTTTAGAGTGTAATTTGCTGAGATGAATGCCATAGTAATTTATGGTTAATTCACTTTACCCAAATAGGAGAAGGAGAATAACATTGCAGGACAGGTGAATTTTTGTTTTAAAATAGAAAAACCTGATTTATTATTTGCTTGTTTATTTTTCCTTTACTTGGGATTCTCATATTCATTCTTTCTCTCCCCCCCCCCTCAAATGAATACTAACATTAAACATTGGGCATCAATGATTTTTTTCACTTCATTTAAAGACTGTATAAATGTTTAGTCTTTTTAAAAATGCCCTAAAATATTGGAAATAAATATTTTAAAAAGTTTAATATTTAGGAGTTATAAGCTTGAATTGAATTATAAACTCTTTCCTTCCAATTGAATCTGGTTTTCGGGTTAACTACTGAGGGTTAAATTGGCAGCTTGATTTTACATGTGTCTGATTGTGAGACATGAAGTAATTAAAATGTTAGACAGTTAAATGAAGTATAAAACTTACAAATATGGCCCCTCATATATAAGTGAGACCCAATTTTCTTGATGGGTCTGTATTCCATATACTAGGCCTTTTTTCATTAACTCCATAATTGTAAGCTTGCCATTAATGCTTAAACTTCAAAATTGTTTTTTTTTAGAATTGTATGAGCATTTCTGTGAGTTTCTCTACAGGTAGATCAGTCTAAGAAATGCCATATCAGTCAAGACTATGTTTATTGCTTCAGTGGGTCCAGAGTGCAGTTTTTTGGGCAAATAGGTTGGCCTATGTTACACCATTGCTCTGCAAGCTAATTTGCTTCCAGGTGCAATTCAGTGTGTTGATTGTTACCTTTAGAGCCTTGCATGGCATAGGTTCAGGATACTTTGAGGAACAGTCTCACCCCATTGGACAGGCTGGCTCCTCCTGCACTGACAGAGGAGGTATATGCTGCTGGCCCCATTTAGTCAAGGAATTCCGGTTGGTGGGGCCCAAGAGAAGGATGTCTCTACCATGTATCTTCCCTTTGGGACTCTTACCCCTTGATATGATATTGGCTTCCCACCCTTCTGACCTTTTGTAACAGCCAAAAGATGTGGCTGTGGTAGATGGATTGGGCCTAGGTAGCATTACATTGGAGGTGGTTGATGAATTAAGAGAAAATCCCCACCTCCTTCCTCCGCTTATCCTCCTCCTCCTATCTCTACATCAGTTAAATATAATTCTTTTTCATTATAATTTCAGTTTTGTTGTTTTAGAAAAAAAATCTTGATGTTAGTGCTTTTAATGCTGTAAGCCGCCTAGAGTTGCTTTGAAACAAGATGGGTGGCAAATAAATTTAATAAATAAATTGCAGTTATAGTAATAGAGTCTTGCAAGTCTGAATATGGTTTTCTACTCCCTCTCTAGTTTCTGTGAACTAGGGAGGACTTGTCTGTGTCATTCCTCCTAGGTAAATCAAACACAAAACCCAACAGGATGAGCTAATTCTACTTTATTGTCATGCTACATTAAAAGAATCTTGTAAGTCTGAAAGTACAAACATCCCACTGTCATTTTTTTTTACTGCTTGGTCCCTTCCTAAGTTTGCTTCTCTGACTGTTAAGCAATGGGGGGTTCCTGCCTCTCTTCCTGATCGTTTCCTAGGCAGCCTCTCTTCCCCTCTTCTCCAAGATCACCTACACAGTTCTAGACAGTCTGAGACATTCTTTCAAATTATTTTCTGGGCTTCAATTTAAGCCTTGCTAATCTGACTATTGCCTTGGTAGCAACTCTTCTTCCTGCCTCTCAACGTCATTTCTATTCCCTCTACAACTGTCATTGAGAAAGACCTGATTGCAGAAAATCTATAGCTCTACAAATAGACATTCCCTTCCCAGTGAAGAAAAAATCTGTGAATTATACCATATCATTCGTAAGACTTGCTCTAACCACAATAGTTGAATAGCGTAGCATTCAGATCAGTTGTGTGAATCTATTTTTTTTTCATGAGAAAACAGATGTCTTTTTTCTTCAAAATGTACTCCCATATTCCCAGTTGTAGACTTAATTTATGAGTGGTGTTAATGTAGACTGAAGACAGTCTGGCCTGTGGATTTATTCTGAACTGTTAATGACCCCTCCAGCCAACACTTTCGTTCTGAAGCCCTGATATATCTTAAAGAAAGTATACATTGGAAATTGGATAGTGGTTTATGGAAAGTATGGTTTGCTGAAGGAGTCATGGAGAAAAATCCAACTGATACCACTTACTAAGACAAATACTGGTTTATTGTAATATTTGATTGCCTAGTTCAGACATTTTGAAGGCTATGAACCAATGACACCAAGCCTTGTTTCTAGAAACTAGCAGCCCTGAAAAAATATATTGGGTTTCCACACTGGTACCCTCAAAGACTATTGCTCCTCTGGATTACACAGAATGTTTCCTTGCACAATCATTACATCATAATTAAACTGAGACGAAGTTGTCTTGATTCATTAAAAGATCTTGACTACAGAATGTTTATATTAGTTTGTCTAGTATCTGTTGCTCATTGTGAAGAGCCGAGGTGGCGCAGTGGTTAAATACAGCACTGCAGGCTACTGCTAGATCAGCAGTTCAGCGGTTCAAATCTCACCGGCTCAGGGTGACTCAGCCTTCCATCCTTCCGAGGTGGGTAAAATGAGGACCCAGATTGTTGGGGGCAATATGCTGACTCTCTGTAACCGCTTAGAGAGGGCTGAAAGCCCTATGAAGCGGTATATAAGTCTACTGCTATTGCTATTGTCTAAATTTTCTTATGTCCCCCAATGGCTCAGGTACTAGCCTTTACATAAAGCAGAATTATGGTAGAACTGAAGCTGTGACATTTGACTGCAGATATTTTATAGAATTCAAAATAACAAAATAAATACTGGAGGAATCCAAAAGAGTGAAAAGTAAACTAAGATTGAATTTTTGGGTTTGTTCACTTGCTTTGCATGCCATCAGAATATTATGGCTTGTTCAATAGGCTGTAGTTAAAAAAAAATCCTGGCACAACACAGTGTGTGATTAAAAAAAACTTGGTAAGATTACTATTATAGAGATGACCTACTGAAGTCAAATGGGACAAGAAGTACTTTTTGAGGAATGTGGAATAACCACTTTAAAATGCAGTAACTTTACTCCAATGACTAGAAAGCCAAAAGAGAAAATGCCTTGTAAAATTTAAATTGTTTTACAAGGAAATGTGATACATAAAACACTATTTCTAGTCTGGGTTTTTTTCCTCTTCCTAGAAATTTTATCTTGTAATTTCCTTAATAGCCAAAATCTTTCATCACCTTGCATGCTGGAGTAACTATCAGTATCATTTTTTAGCTGAACTCTACTCAATTGGTATACATTGGAATTACCCTGATGGTAACATTTTGGCACAATCACAATCTGCTTCTTCTGTTAAAACCAGAATTGTTTTAGTGGCTCCTGCTTCAAGAATATAATTTTGCATTTAATTGAACATTTCATTTAATGAATGTTAGTAGGCAGACTTGTTCAGCAGTTCTTTTCTACAAAAGAAAAGAGACTTGGGGTACGTGTTATAAGGCATCTATTTTTCAGCAAATTAGTAAAAGTGTTTCATAAGTTTATTACAAAATTAGTTTAGCTGAAGATACAAAGAGAAGTTATATAAATAGAATAGAAAAATTATGAAAGTGAAGTAATTGCATTAGCCAAGGAAGCCTGCAATTATCACCTGTGTGCAAGAACAGTCTTAAATTGTTAACATAACAAGCCCACATGGTCTGGTGCTCACACATTATCCTATAAACTATTTATCCTCTGTAAGCCATTTATTTGTCTCCCCACCTTCTTTCTCTGTTAAAGCTGCTGAATCCAAACACTGCCTAAGATTGTTGAATGTTTGCTGCTCCCTATGACATTCGTATCATGTATATACCATACAGTGGTGGGTTCTGGATTCCATTCCAACCGGTATGATTGGAACAGCCCCGGAGTTACCCACATGCATGCCTGCAGCGTACGCGCATGTAGTCTAGCATCAAATGATGCTTCCGCAAACCTCCTTGATGCTCCAACTGCTCCGTGGAGCATTGCACAGGCGCCATATGCGCCATGTGCGGAAGTGCCGACAGCATAAAGCACCAGTAAGGAGTGCCAGTGGGCGGGCGGGCCCTCCGGAGCACTGTACCAGATCTGATGCTCCGGGCAGGATCCAGTACTTCAGTACGGGGCGTACCGCTTGCAACCCACCACTGATACCATATTAAGAATTGGATATCCTTCACTACTTGATGTCCACAAATTTGGTGTATGGTGTTCCTTATCTCCCAATGATAGCTAGAACAAGAGACGTATGCTAAGATTCAAATATATTTTCTTCCGTTGGCTCTTATTTTTCTATGGCTTAGGATCATTACAGAAACAACATCTTTATTTACATTTGGTTTTAAATCTGGGTATACCATATTTTTCCTATTATAAGATACACTTCCCCTCCTAAAAGATGGTGAAAATGTGGATGTGTCTTATACACTGAATGTAGCCCCGCCCATCCACCGGCCTCAACCCTTTGGCTTCCACACGTCACATTTTAGACCTGTTCTAGGCTGCAGGGATTGCTACAGACCATTACCCCCTCTGTGGCTTGCATTTTTGGTCTCTGCGCCTCACGTTTCAGCCTCTGAACGCTCCGTTTGAGACCCGTTGAAGCCTGCGAGGATTGCCAGAGCACATTGCTGCCGATCACCACCTTTGCACATCACATTTTTTGGCCTCCCCATCACATTTTTGGGCGGTGATTGGCGCAATGTGTCAAAATGGCAACCTGGAACAGCTGCTGCCTTTTCCGACCACTTCCACGCTTCTGCTTTACTCATTGGATCTCCCCGCAATGATCAGCTGTGTTATTGAAGCTGAGTTTAAGCCCCTAGGAGGCATGTGTGAGCAAAGTGTGTGGTTCGCTCACAACCATTGAACTAATGTGCTGACGCTGACCAGGCTGTTTGCTAAGGATGCTAGCCAGATTAATACCGATGGATGCTGGTAGGCAGAATTTTTTTTTCCCCTCCCCAAAAACTAAGGTGCATCTTATACTCCGAAAAATGCGGTTAATTGAATCCTCTTATTGTACATTATGGAAGAACACTGGAAAATGTAGAACCTTCAAGATAGAAAATAAGATCACGTACATGTAATGTAATAGCAGGATGATGAAGCACCTCTTTTTAATGTATTGCAGTGCTTCTTTTTTCAGGCTACATAGCGCTTTAGATACTACTTTCAACTGTACACGTATGTGGTTGGGTGTACCTATACAGTATGTACAAATAGAACTAGTTACGAGCAACTTCTACAGAAGCTGCATAAGCCTGAGAGATAGTACTACTCATTAGTGTTGAAAAATAGTGGTTTATAAACTTTTCATTGTATAATCCTAATAGAAAAAGCAATGCTATGGTTCAATTAATAGTAAAGGAGAAGTGAGACTGATGTGGAAATGATGAATGGAAACATACAGAAAATTTGGTTCTCCTTAACCAATATAGAATTATGTAGGTATGTAATCCAGAACTCATTTTTCTATTCCAGTTTATCCCCCTTGAACTGGACTTGATCAGGCTTGGAATTCTTTCCATTTCTTCTGTATGAACATGTTCAGTTAGGAGTCAAAATTTGTTGATATTTCAGAAGGCTTGAGCTAGCAATATAAACAGTTTGCTGCAGACCAGATAGGTGGGCTCCAAGTCTTCTGTAAGTGCTACAGACCTTCTATAACAAATCCAAGGTATCTTTGCTTTCAGAGAATCCTATGAGAAAATAGTTCACAAGCTAATGATGATCAGCATATTTAAATGTATCGGCATTTGACTCTCCCTGGTTCTTTATTTCTTTCTAAATAGCTTACAAATGAATACTTTGTTTCTCAGAATATCTACTATATAGATTGTGCTTCTTATATTGCTTTGTTTAAAGCTGTTAGAATCATGATTGGCTTAATTTGCCTTTCCTCCAGGTATGACTGCCAAAGTTGAAATGTCTACTAAGTGTGTATACATGTGCATCTTCACCTTATGGAAGAGGTGAATATTCTTGTAAATGCCCAGCATGACAAGAATACTGTTGTTTTTTTTCCCCTAATCTTATTTCAGTCTCCATTCGTAGAATGGTATCAGGTGTCCATTTCCTTCTTGAATAGTGTGGAATGTCTGAGGGAACATTTTCAAATACTTAGAGCTTCAAGTTATCTTAACTGCAGCATAGTTTGGCATGTAGATCACTTTTTAGTTGATACTGGTTTCTGATTTTAAGATAGTATGAAGGAAAACAACATTTGCCCAATAAAAAAATAGTATGATGCATTATTACAAAAATGTAATGATAATGATTTGTATTATCTCTTAGATCCTTTTGCCTAGCCAAGAAATGAGGGTTTTCTTCAAGTGTACGGTTCATTCATTCACATATATTGTGTCTAATTATTCCTTTATGAAGACAGAAACAGAAAAATGTGCTTGCCATTTTAAAAAAATCTGCTATTTTTCATTTTATTAATGCCATAATTTTAAAATAATGTATGAAGATAATAAAGACATTGAATCATTCTTGAGGTGCATTCTAGTTTTATAAAAAAGTTTAGGTCTGTTGTTCACTGAATATAGGAAAATTTGTCCTCTTTTTATATCTGAAGTGCATAAAGTCTACACCTGTGATGGCTAACCTTTTCATCGTCGAGTGCCAAAAGGGTGGGTGTGCACATACATACCCATAATACAATGCACACGTGAAGCCCTGTGTGCCCCACCCCCTGCACATGCACACATGACCCTCCGTGACCCTCCACCCCCCTGCATGTGTGCACGATCCCCTTGCATGCGCCCCCCACGCATGTGTGCTAATCCCAAAAACCAGCTGGCTGTCAGGAGATGTGGCCTCATGCGCATTGGAGCTGAGCTGGGACTAAGGCTCGCGTGCTCGCAGAGAGGGCTCTGCATGCCACAGGTTGGTCATTATGGGTCTACACTCTTTAGATATGTAAATAGTTTAGCCCAGATTTGCAGTGTCTGAACAAATTACTTGATTAAACTTACAAATATTTTGTTAATACAATAAAATATTCTCCACTTGGAAATAAAAGAATATTGCAAGTGGAGGCATATGTATAGTTGTTTTTATTACAGTATATAGTAAAGCCTCCAAGAAACCATCTGCTTGAGAATGGCACTTCAAGGGAGGGGAAAAAAACACCTCTTCCTGCTGTTTCTGCACCTGCTCAGGTATAATTGTACTGTAAAGCATCTTCATCTTACATTTTCAGGTCAGAGACAGACCTGAAACAAGCTGTTTCTTAATACTTACTTTTTTTACCCACATAAGAATTCTCAGTAAAATACACTTCTATACTTATATGCTAATAATTATACGTACAATTATTGCTTTCCTAAACTTAATAGCCATTCTTGTCTGAATTTCTCTTCCGAAGAAAAGGAATTCTGTGATGTTACAGATGGTGCAGACTGATAATTAGACAGTATTATCTTGAGGGGGGAAATCTACTTTGTTATTTAAATTATGCTTTGGTATTTAAATCTTAGTATTTGCAGAATGCTTAGTTTCTCTTTAAAAAGTAGAATTAAATAATGCATATTTTTAAGATTTCTACATGGCATAAATCAAGTGTCGTGTGAGTGACTCTGGGGAAATGAATTGTATTGCAGTTAGGCTTTTTTAATGGAAGATAGTATGTTTGGACTGGAGGTATATTCTTTGGATTGGATATAGGTTGAATTAAAATTGGATTCTTTGAATTTATTAAATTAGTTGGTCATGATATTTCATCTCTTTCAATTGTCAGAAAATATATGATATTCATCCTTTTATATCTTCATATTCATATTTAATAAAATGCATAGTCTTCTATGATGGAAATTAAACAATAAAATATCCTAGAAGGAGGAAGTGACAGCTGCAGCTTCTGTATTGTCATCAAGAAAATGTCCATATCCACATAATCAGCAATAGTTGTGTTTCACAAGAATCTTTTATCTTTTTAATCTTCTACATCAAACAGAGGAAAATCATTTACATTGTGAAAGGTCTAGTGAGCATATTACACAGACACCGGTTAATCTTGTATAAACAAAGCAGACTAACAAAATCTAAGGTGCTGTTATATTTCTAATGTCCATTTAATCATGCTGCAAAGACTCAATGTTAGTTGTTTAATACAATGTTTAAAATTTTACATTTCTTTTTTTAAGAAGGCCTATTATACTTGCTACATTGCTTCTTCAGTAGAAGAGAGACAACTGACATGTAAGAATTTATCCTACCCTGTTTCCCTGAAAATAAGACTTCCCTGGATAATAAGCCCAATTGAGCATTTGAGTGCATGCTCTAAAATGAGCCCGCCCCTGAAAATAAGCCCTCCCTGAAAATATTGCAACACAGCAGCAGCCGTGAGGTGACCACACTCTCCACCTCCTGCACCTCAAAAATAATAAGATCTCCCCGAAATAAGACCAAGTGCTTATTTTAGGGGATCAAAAGAAAATAAGATCCTGTCTTATTTTGGGGAAAACATGGTATGTGGTATGGTCTGGTAAATTCTACAGACAGTCTCATTTGTTTAGATTCCTGAAAACTTTATTATGTCACGTTCAAGGAATTTTGTACATGAAAAAAAATGTTTGATGATTTTGTAATTCTTGTAACTTTGGAGGAAAAAAGGAAAGAGACAAAACCTTTCTACTTTGTTTCTAGTAAATGTATTCTTAAGAGTTCTTAAATGAAAAAATATAGAAAAGAAATTTAGAGAATCAGTGGGGAAAACCCTTTTTTTAAAAAAAAATGATTTATTCAAAATATGGGGTACAATTGATAGTAATCTTACCAGTGAGTGGGGTTTCGGGAGGCAAGAAATGCTGTATTCGGTGTATAAGATGCACCCAGATTTTCAGCCTCTTTTTTGAGGGAAAAAGGTGCGTCTTATACTCCAAAAAATACGGTGATCCAAAATGTGACCTAGAGTGCCTATAAAAAGAAAAGAGTTGTTTCAAAATAAACATGCATTAAATGTGTAATTAACTAATCAGTTAGATAAAATGCAGTAAAAGTAAAAGTTAAAATCAGTTGCATTTATTGCTTAATTTTTTTGCAATTGTAGTTATCTAATTTTGCTTTTTATTCTTGCTGGTGCTTTAAATTGTTGTTAGTTGCCAAGAGTCATGTGCTGAGAGGGGTATGGATATAAGTCTTTTGAATAAATACATTAGAACTTGTGGTAGCTGATGTATCACATAGCCTCAACTCCCTCTGGAACCATATTCTACATATGAATTTAAACTGCTCTAATATTCTTTGTGATCCTTTCCTTATATAATCTTACAAAAATTTCAACATCACAAAGCTGACATAGTTGGATATAATATTTATTGTTGCATTCAATAATGCTGGTTTATCCGCAATGCAGATATACTTTGAAATAATAATAGCAGAAGAAACATTAAGCTATTGCTCTGCATTATAAGAATGAACTGAAACAAGACAAGTTACTAAGAAAAAGATTGAAAATGTTACATTTTAAATTAATCAAAATTTAATGCAAGGGTAGGCTACTTGCCGTCCTTAGTTTAATTTGTTCAGAACTTGGCCTAATTTTTTAAGGTCCGTTCAAGCAGGATGATTCGGATCACAGGCAACAATTGTTTCTCTCTTCCCTACAAAATGCTGTTTGGGAGTGACAAAAGACTGTTAGGAAGAAAAACAGAATGTTGAAGACAGCTTCAAAAGAGAAAGAAAAGTGTATCAGAAAACAGTTTTCCATTCCTTGTTAAACCCCAACCAATATGTATTTCTTATAGCACACCTTGCTAGTTACCAGGTTGCTTATTCTTGATGTTCAAAAGTTTTATTTCTTTTAAAACAAACATTTCATCATTCCTCAATCAGTAAGACATCAAAGTACAATTTTTTGTATGTCAAAATAATTCTAGTTTACCACCAAATTCTTGTCTAGCCTAATGCATACCCCTCCCTCCCTCCCCCCTCTCCCCCAACCCCCCTCCTCCTCCCCCCCGACTTCCAGAACCCGTACACAGTATGGATTTTTAACAAACACAGTCTAAAATCTATTGAGAAAAAGAAATAAAGAAATTAATGACATTCTACATTGACCTTAGCTTCTTCTTGCTGAACTAACTTTAAACAATTTAAATCATTTCTGATCTTAAGCATAGGCTAACTGGAATTTCTTGGTCCCGTATTTATTTTGTATATAGTCAATCCATTTTTTCCAGTCTTGTTTATATCTCTCATTTGAGTGATCTTTAATATATGCCGATATTTAGCCATCTCGGCTAAGTTTGTAACTTTCAATGTCCATTCTTGAGTTGTAGGCAAGCCTTCCTTCTTCCAGTATTGCGCCACCAACAGTCTTGCTGCCGTTATTAGGTGCAGAATCAAGTTACTCTCTACTACTGTAAAATCAGTACATATACCTAGTAAGAATAACTGAGGAGTAAACTTTATCCTTCTTTTAAAGATATTTTGCATAATCCACCATATTTTTATCCAGAATTCCTTAACCTTTTGGCAGGTCCACCATATATGATAATATGTAACATCAAGAGAGCCACACCTCCAACATTTAGGCTGTACATTCGGATACATAGAAGCCAGCTTTTTAGGATCTAAATGCCATCTATAGAACATCTTATAAAAATTTTCTCTCAGATTTTGAGCTTGTGTGAATTTCACATTTGTTACCCATATTCTTTCCCATGTATCCAACATTATTGGTTCTTCAATATTTTGAGCCCACTTTATCATACAATCTTTAACTAATTCTGTTTCCGAATCCATCTGTATTAATACATTATATATCCTCTTTATATGCATTAAGCCTTGATCTCTTATTTGTTTAAACAAATTATCTTCAGCTTGGATAAAACCAATTTTTTTATCTATTTTCCACCTGGCCTGTAATTGCCCATACTGGAACCATGTTTGAACTACCTTCTCCTCTTTTAATACCTTCAAAGATTTTAGTTGTAGTACCCCCCTTTCCAAAATGAGAAGCTGTCTATAGGTAGTTTTCCAGAATGGGAGGAGGGAATGGTCACACGTGGGTTTTATCACAACCTGATTGGTCCAAGGCTGAGAGGAAATCGATAAATACCGGTGCCTGTCCATTGCTAGCCCAGATTCTCTCAGCCTGGTCCAAGCTGTAGAGTAGTTGGATAGGTTCTGTTTGTTTTCTCCTTTTGGGTGAGTTCTATTCAGTCTGATTCCTATTTGGCTAATTGGGCACTTTAAATTTAAATTCTAAATTGATCTGCTGCGGCCCCAAGGGACAGATCTCTGCCTCGGGCGGCTGGGGGAGGGCCCAGTGGGGCACTAGTCTCCCCCCCCGCAGGCCAGGAACCTTTGCCCGTCCCCGGGTGCGGGGGTGCGGTTCCATTCAAACTGCTTCGTTCAAACTACTTGAAGAGGCTGTTTTTTGCAGCAGGAAAGTGAAAGAGAAACTTAAGCCTCGAGGCTCCAGCGAGCAGATCGCTCCGGAGGGGGCCCCTCGCTGCAGGCTTCCTTTGTTTGTGTTGCCGGGGAGACAGAGCAGGGGGGGAGAGCGGCTCTCCCTGCTCAATTTAAAGTGAAGCCGGCTAGAAGCCTGGCTGGGCTGCTGGTGATTATTTCCAGCCCTTTTCTCCCGCGCACGGAGTTCCGGCGGCCATTTTGGAGGCTGCCACGTGCGTGAGGCCTGGCCCTTATCGACGGGCCTAGTGCGGCCTAGTGAGAGGCCTTGAGCCTAGGTCTCCCCACAGGCTTCAGGCCCTGGTCTCAGGTGGGACTTTGGAGGCCGATTCCTGCTCCTTTCGTCAGACACGTGAGTGGGGCATGGACGAGGGAGCGGAGATTCCCCAGGGACAAGGGGCAGGCCCTACTGGGAGTGAGGAGGCCTTGGATCGGGAGGTGGGGAGGGGGGCTCCCCCTCAGAGATCCCTTTCTTCAAGGCGCCCCTCCAGTTCTGTCTCTAGGGATGAGGCAGCTCGCCATAGGGCGCTGGAAAGGACCTTTGCCAGGGCAGAAAGGCAGGCCCAGCCCTCCAAGCCTTTATCTAGGGACAGATCCAGGTCCCCTGTTAGGCCCATTTCAGAAAGGTCTCTACTTAGAGGTTTTAGCCCGGCTTCTTCATGCAGCTCCCCTGGTAGGTCGCAGGCCTTCTCCAGGAGGGGGCGTTCTCCATCCCCCATAGATGATCCTCTGGAGGGCACGTCCAGAGGCCCCTGTTCCCCCCAAAGGTTGGCTCCTCAGGGCCCTGCTTCTACTTATGGGGATGTGGAGGATCTGGATAATCTCCCTGAAGGGATTAAGAGGCTTATTTCGGCAGCCATCACTCGGGGCATTGCCCAGCGGGACAAAGGCTCCCTTTACTCTAGGCATGGGGGGCTGAACAGGGCTCAGTGTCGGGCTTCCTCCCCTTCCATGATCAGTGAGGCTTCCTTCCTGGGTGGGGGGGAGTTACCCCAGGAGATGGGATTCTCAGATGATGAGAATACCACTGTTTCGGAGGAGCCTTCTTCCAAGGTCCTATTTATGCCCGCCTTGTTTAAAGTTCTCTTGGATAAGGCGAGACACACCACCAAGGTCGGAACTGGGGATCCCTCTGTGCCCCCCCCAAGGGATCCCGACATGGTCATGTTCTCTGCCACGGCCACCAACAAGGAAGAGATCCCTGCCCCTCCCTTGTTCCTAGAGGTTCTGACCGACCAGTGGGCTAAACCTTCTAATTTCTCTTCTCCAGGCAGTACCGACCGTCGGCATTATAACATGGAGCAAACCTTTGCTCAGGCCATTCAGCTCCCGACGGTTGACACCCCTGTGGCCGCATTGGTGTCCTCCTCCCCGGTGGTGTCGGGCGATGCGGCAGATAAGATGAAGCCGGAGGATAAGCGCGCAGAGCTTACTTTGCGGAAGAACTTCAACGCCACAGCGTGGGCCATTAAGGCGGCGGCCTCGGCTTCCTACTTTAATCGTGCCACGGTTATGTGGCTCAAGAAGCTGCAGGCACGCATTCCCATACAGGAGGACCGGATCCATCAGGATCTGGTCAAGATTCTGGCGGCGTGTCAGTTCTCAGCTGACGCGACCTTGGACACGGTCAAGTTTGCTTCTAGCGCCCTGGCCACCTCGGTCACCTCCCGTAGGCTCCTGTGGTTGCGCCATTGGCAAATGGACAACAAAGCCAAATGGGATTTGGCGGCTGCCCCCTTCAAGGGGCCCGATCTCTTCGGGGAGGCCCTTACTCGCATCCTCGTGGAGGATAAGGACAAGAAGAAGGTCCTACCCTCCACGGCTAAGAAGGCCGAGAACAAGTCACGTCCCTTCCGTAGGCAACGGTATAGGGCCCCTAACTTCGGCTATAACCAGCGCTTCTCTTCTTTCTCTTCTGACAGGCATTTCTTGGGGCAGCCCTTCCAGGACAGGAGCCGTTTCCAGGGCCAGGCTCGGCGGCCCTTTCGGGGGGGAGGCGGCCGTCCCTTCCGCAGGGGGAAGTGACTCGAACCCGAGTCATCCCATCGGCGGCCGCCTCGCTCTTTATGCGGACCGGTGGGACGACATCACGTCGGACGCCTGGGTTCGAGCCACGGTTCGTTACGGGCTCAGGTTAGAATTTCTCTCCACTCCTCCAAATCTCTTTCGGTCGTTCCCTCCATCCCGGAGTCGAGAGCGCCGCCGCCTGATGAGTCAGGCGATCGCCCACCTCCTCGAAATCCATGCGGTGGAGGCGGTTCCCGCAGGGGAACAGGGCCGGGGCCACTACTCAAATCTCTTCGTGGTCCCGAAGAGCACGGGGGGTTGGAGAGCAATTCTAGACCTCAAGCGCCTGAACAGGTTTCTGGTCTACAGGCGGTTCAAAATGTCATCGCTCAAGTCCATCCTTCAGGGCATCAGGAAAGGCGATTTCCTGGCCTCCGTGGATCTCACGGAGGCCTATCTTCATATCCCCATCCTGCCCGCTCATCGCCGGTTCTTGAGGTTCTCCCATGGGCCCCACCATTACCAGTACAGGGCTCTTCCCTTCGGCCTGGCCTCGGCCCCGAGGACCTTCACAAAGGTCCTGGCGGCTCTGGCGGCCCATCTGAGATCGGTCCCGGTCCGCCTCCAATGTTATTTAGACGATGTCTTGCTTCAGGCGGGCTCCCTGTCTCAGGCCGTTTCAGATCTTCAGATTACCATTCGAAGCCTCCAGGCCCTGGGGTTCTCGGTAAACTTCGAAAAGAGCCATCTCACTCCCTCCACTCGCATTCTGCATCTGGGGACAGTCATAGATTCCAAGTTGGGGGAGGTGCGTCTGTCTCAGGAGAGGCAGGTCAGCCTTCGTCGGCTGGCAGAGAGCGTTCGCACAAAGCGCTCCGTTTCCATCCTCTCTCTGTCGCAGTTATTGGGCAAGATGGTCTCTTGCATAGGGATTGTCCCGTGGGCCAGACTCCATCTTCGGCCCCTTCAATGGGAGCTTATCCCCTATCAGAGGGGACAAATGAGCAATTCCCTTCGGACTCTCCGCATCTCGACGGGGGTCCGTGCATCCCTGGTGTGGTGGCTCTCCCCGGCCATCCAGCGGGGGTGTCTGTTCTGGGAGCCGAACAGGGTGACCGTCACCACGGACGCGAGTCTGTTCGGGTGGGGGGCCCTGGTGGGCTCTCGGATGGCTCAGGGCAGATGGACGGCCTCGGACCTCCGTCACAACATCAATTGGCTGGAACTGAAGGCCGCGCGTCTGGCTCTGAGTCACTTTCGCTCCTCGGTGGAAGGGAGCCACGTTCTCCTCCTGACGGACAATGTGGCCACCAAGGCGCACATCAATCGTCAGGGCGGGACCCACTCGAGAGCCCTCTGGCTGGAGGCTCTGCGATTGGGGTCGTGGGCGGAGAAACACTTACAGTCCCTGGTGGCGGAGCACATCTCGGGACTCTCCAACGTCCAGGCGGACTGGCTCAGTCGAGCAACTCTGGACAACGGCGAGTGGCAACTCCACCCGTCGCTGTTCCGTGAGATCTGTCGTCGGTTTGGGTCCCCCCGGGTGGACCTGTTTGCGTCTCCCGAGAACTCACAACTCCCGCGTTTCTTCACCCGTTTCCAATCCAGCTCGGCGGAGGGCACGGATGCCCTCAGGAGCCGGTGGCCCCCGGGCCTTCTCTATGCCTTTCCCCCCATTCCACTCATCCCGGGGACCGTCAGGAAGGTGGTAACGGAAAGGGCCCTGGTCATTCTGGTGGCCCCGTTTTGGCCCAGGAGACCCTGGTTTGCGGACCTGGTTCAGCTGTCGGTGACTTCCCCGTGGAGGATTCCGCAGGGGGAGGTGGTCTTACGGCAGGGGGCCCTGACTCACCCAGAGCCTCAGTGGCTTCAGCTGACCGTTTGGCTCTTGAACGGCAGCTTCTAAGGGGGGCTCATCTGTCTTCTGGGGTCATTCGCACCATCGAGGCGGCCCGTCGTCCCTCAACGACCCGCATTTATAACTCCACCTGGGCAGCGTTCGTCCGCTGGTGCTCCCCCAAGGGCATCTCTCCCGACAGAGCCACCATCCCCAACGTCTTGGATTTCCTTCAGAAGGGCCTGGAGGACGGGCTCTCGCAAAACACCTTGCGTCGCCAAGTGGCGGCTCTGTCCTCGGTCTTGGGGGGGGCGGGATCTTCTTCTCTTTCCCAGTCTCCTCTGGTCAAGCTGTTCCTCAAGGGGGCGGCAAATCTCAGGCCTCCCCCCGTTCATAGATTCCCCACGTGGGATCTTCCGCTTGTCCTCAAGGCCTTAACGGGAGCTCCGTTTGGACCTCTCCGCTCGGTGCACTTGCGCTTCTTATCACTGAAGGTGGTCTTCCTGGTGGCCATCACTTCCGCCCGGCGTATATCCGAGCTGGGCGCCCTGTCTTGTAAGGACGACCTCTGTCATTTTCACCAGGACAGAGTGGTCCTTCGCCTTGACCCGGCATTCGTCCCCAAAGTAAATACCCCCTTTCACAGGGCTCAGGAGATCGTCCTGCCTGACTTCTGCCCGAGTCCGTCCACTGACAGGGAGCGTCTTTGGCATCGTCTGGATGTCCGCCGTGCCTTGCGGATCTACCTCCGGCGGACCAAGGATTTCCGCAAGTCGGAGGCCTTGTTCGTCTCCTTCCTACCTGGAGCTCTGGGTTCGAGGGTGTCCTCGGCTACCATCGGCCGTTGGCTGCGTCAGGCCATCTCGGAGGCCTACGTGGCCTCAGGGCGGCCGGTTCCATCAGGCGTCACGGCGCACTCTACAAGGAGCGCGGCAACCTCGGCAGCGTGGGCCACGAGGGCCCCGTTTGAAGACATCTGCCGGGCGGCTACCTGGGCCACTCCAACCTCGTTCATCCGGCATTATCGTCTAGATGCTTTCGCGTCGGCGGACGCGTCTTTCGGTCGTAGGGTCCTACAGGGGGTGGCAGCTGAGGCTCCCCTTGGTTCCTAGAGTTCCTGTTCTCCCTCCCTGGGACTTTAGCTTGGGTATGTCCCACGTGTGACCATTCCCTCCTCCCATTCTGGAAAAAGGACGTTGGTCTTACCTGAACGTCTATTTTCTGATGGGAGGAGGGAATGGTCACAACCCGCCCTGAGTTCTGTCTGTTGGGGCCAAGGGGAGGGCCCGGGGGGTGTTTCCCGGGGTTTGTTGTGTTGTTTCTTGTTTTTCAGTTGTACCGTTCATGTTCGAGAATCTGGGCTAGCAATGGACAGGCACCGGTATTTATAGATTTCCTCTCAGCCTTGGACCAATCAGGTTGTGATAAAACCCACGTGTGACCATTCCCTCCTCCCATCAGAAAATAGACGTTCAGGTAAGACCAACGTCCTTTCTATCCTGTTTTTGTGCTATGTTCATATTTTCAATTGTATGTCTAGGAATTGCCCACATGGGTATTTTGTCATTTAATTTATATTAGTATTTTTTCCAGACCCGCAGTAAAGCATTTCTTAAAATATGACTTTTAAACTTCTTATCCAGTTTTTTGTTGAATAACAAGTAAGCATGCCAACCATATACCAGATCGTATCCCTCGATATTCAGTATTCTATCATTAGTTAAATGAGTCCAATCACTAATTACAGATAGCGCCACTGCATCGTAATATAATTTTAGGTTGGGTAATTTCAAGCCTCCTCTCTCCCGTACATCTTGCATTATTTTCATCTTTACCCTCGGCTTCTTTCCTGCCCATACAAATTTGTTGATACCCTTCTGCCATTCTAAAAGATTCGCATATTTTTTAAGTATAGGTAACATTTGGAAGAGAAATAAAAATTTTGGTAAAATGTTCATTTTCACTGCTGCTACCCTACCCAGCAAAGATAAGTGCAATTTCTCCCATTTTTTCATCTCTATCTGTATATTATGCCAAAGTGGTTCATAATTATGCTTATATAATTTCCCGTTTGAGGTTAAAATATTGACTCCAAGATATTTGACTTTTTTGACCACCTCACATCCTAGCGTCCCTCCTAGTTCTTCCTTTCCTCCAGGTTGCTTATTCTTAATTACTGCATTATATTACTGTGACAAATAATATAAACAAACTCATTTCATCACTCATTGTTTTAACATGACCATATAATTAAGATTAACTGTAGTTTGTATGGATGGATAACTGGTAGCTAAAACAAAAAGGTAATGAAAGTTTCTCACCTTTGTGGTCATATCAAAAGGGAAGAACAAAAAGATACAAACTTAGGACTCATTTTGGTTCCCTTCTATAAAGAAAAACAATACTTTAGCATTTTAGGTCCTAACATGGCACCTGTCAGTCATCTGTCAGCCCTTGGGTCACCAGGGCTGCCACTTGCAGGGATCTCTCTCGTCTCGCCAATCCATTGCTACCTGCACCTTGCCTCTCATCTCTCCCCAGTCTCACCTCTTTGGCTGCTGATTTTCCTCGCCTCTGGGCCACTTCGGGAGGCTCCAGTTGAAAGGTGCAGTTTCACTGGCATGTCGCTCTGGAGGAATTGCGACATCAACAGCGTGTCACCCTGGGAGCCTCCAGCTGGTGGGTACATGCTGGCTAGAATGCTGCTCCAAGGATTGTTAGCTGGCTGGCATGGAGGCATGGATTGGGGACTGTTTACCAGGATGTTCCCTTCCTGGTTCCAGTCTGTGGGACTAATAACACTTGAGTAGCTGGGCCTTCGTATGCTCGAATTCTGTGCTGGCATCATGACTGGGGGATATGATGGGGGGGGGGCAGGACCCATGGGTGGATCTGGGTGGGAGGAGCAAATGCTATATATACAGTGGAGAGATTAACCATGTTAGAACTGACTTTGCCTATTTACTGTTTGCCACTTGGTGCCAGTTATCACAGCTTCTTGGAGATAGATAAAGCATATCAAAAAATAAACTGCTGCTCTGTCGGAATTCCTTTGTGAATGCTGGAATGTGACATTATCTCCTATAGCGAGGTGTCAAACTCGATTTCTTTGAGGGCCGCATCAGGGTTGTGTTTGACCTGGGGGGTTGGGGCGTGGCCAGGGTGGGCATGGCCATCTCAAGGTTGTATCAGGGTACTTTTGCTGTCCCAAGCGCTCTGGCAGCGAAAATGGAGCCTGGGAGGGCCTCCTGCAGCCCTTGCAAGCTCCATTTTCAGCTGTGATGGCCTCCTACAACCCTCTGCCAGGGGAAATGGAGCTCAGGAGGGCCACATACTGTTTTCAGGGTGGCCCCACAGGCCAGATCTAAGCACCCCATAGGCCAGATTTGGCCCCTGGGCCTTGAGATTGACACCCATGTCCTATAGCATCCGTGGACAGCTCCCAGGTGCCAAACCTCCCTTGCTTCTTTAAAGATACTTTTGATGAGGAAATTAAATGGAAAATTTGTTCGTTGCAAGGCAATGTGTTAACCTCAACCATAATAGCTATTTTGAAGAAACCTTTTGAACTCCACATACATCTTAGAGATTTCCCTGTGACAAAGAGCTTTGATTGGCTTCAAAATTTGGGGAGCCCAGATTTAGCATTCCTTCTGAACTAGCCTACTGCTTGATCTATCTTCCATCTGGCTACTACAAGCTGCTAGCATGAAAACAGGTGGTATGAACTATGCTGTAGTAAGCATTTCTTTGTGAAAGGGAAGAAAGCATCCTTTAAAGAAGCACTTTGAAGCTAGCATTAGACCTAGATGATCATTGCCCTGTCTACATCTATTGTTTGCGGGGGGGGGGGATGATCAAAATGGTGATAGATATTGGCTACAAAGGGCTATGGAAGTTGTGGATTATCTGGAATCTTTTTGATTAGCATTCATCCCCAAACAAGGAACTGAAATTACGTATATCATTTCAGTGGTAGGTTTATGGCAGGATTTAGACAGAGGGTGTACAACTCTGTCCTGCTAGTTATCTCAGGGCTTCTCTCAATCATAATATCTTTCTTGCAGATACCATGTTGAGAGTAAAAAGCAGTGTTTTGTGGTGGTTCCAGTTTTTTGTAATTAAGTGATTCCAGCCAAGAGAATAAGAGAGGGCAAGTAGGGGCAAATGGGAGGGATGTTAAAACCTATACATTGATATTGTATTAAGTCTGTTCATCAGTTATTTTAATACAAAAACCAAAATGAAGATAAGCCTTATGCTTACTTGCAACAATGAAAGTTATACAGGATTGTTGTATAAAGTAATTCTGCTACATATCCTTAAGCAGCAGACATCTTTCAAGCAGAAGTGCACAACTAGTCCACTATTAGGCAAGGGGTATATTGGATTTTGAGTTATAAATTGGATATCACAGACAGTCAGGTACATTCAGAACAAACATAGCACTGGGTTTAATTATAGTGTAATGTAGAATATAAATAGAAGTGTTTATTTGTATTTAATTATACAGTTGTACATTTCTACCCCAGGGGGTAGTGGATATAATGCCTTCTTAGGGCTTCATCAGAGGTGGGTTCCTACTGTAGGAAGTAGGTAGTAACTCAGATGGCCACACCCCCAAACCAGTTCTATCAGTGCCACTGTAGGCTCCGCCATCTTGTTTTTTGCTTCTGTGCAGGGGCAGAAGCAATTTTTTACTACTGTGCATGCGCAAATAGCATGCATCAAGCATGCGGGAAGCATGTGTGTGCCCAAGTGTATCCCTGAGCAAACCGGCAGTAGAAGAAGCCAGAACCCACCGCTGGGCTTCATGTTGTTGGATAGATGGGAAAGAACAGCTGAACCTGAACCCTGATCAGTTGAAGTTACTGTTGATTCATTAGGACTCTGTGGGCTTCACAGTTACTCCTGGCTGAGTAAGCACTATCCATCAAGGAGCAGGTTTCTTTGTGGGTGTGGGGGGGGGGAGGTCCCTCATAGTACTTGTTTCTAAAGCTCTACTCAGAGCAGCAACATTTGTCTTAGCTGGTGTAGCAGTTGTTGCTTTACTTAGAGCAGGAGAACTTTAGAACAGTACCCAGCTAGAATACACTGTAATGCACTTTAGTTGAAATTGCAGTTAAACACTTCTTAGAAACTACATCTGGGTTGCCAGCATTGTGAGCATATTATATTGAGTAGTTGCTGTTTGTTTTCTAGATCTAATTTAAGGTGCTGGATTTCTTTTGTAAAGGCATTTTTTGTATTGATACTTGAATGCCTTCAGGACTGATTAGCTCAGTCACTATCAGCTAATCAAGTTGATCAACCAAGGAAAAAATTCTATTAATCCACTACTTCGGAGAGATTCAGGGTCTGAAGTGAGGCAGTGCTGCTTTTCTGTATCTGTTGGTTTGTTCTACACAGTGTTGTAGAACTATCCTGGAGATGTTTTGTTGATTTTTAAAAAAGACTGAGCTGTTTCAGATAACCTTCCTCTGATTTGTTGTGCCTCCTTTATATTTACTATGTTTATTTTTTTAAAAAAATATTATTGTATTTTTTTATCTGTGTACTCTGCATGCTTTCAATTGTATTTTCTCTATGGAAGCAACTAAGAATAATTTATATTATATGAATAATAATATAATAAGTAATAATTCACATATATTGAAAGAAAATATTGCTCAAGGATGGATGTAACTGTTCCTGGTTGATTTTTGAAATGTCTACTATAAAACTGAGAAAATGGAACATTATTTTTCTACTAAACAATATATGGTCTACTGTTAATAACATGTTAAGCCAATATTTTTCAATCTAGCAGCTTTAACTTTCTTTAAGACTTTAATTCCTAGAATTCCCCAGACAGCATCATTCTTATAAAGTTAAAGAATGGCTGAATTACATATGAAAGCTGAAAACCCATGTGGTTTTTTATTGAAAAAAAAAATTAAAACCAAAAATATCCACTAGAAAGCCTTCATTTTCTCTTTTCTTCCTAGACAAGGGTCTAGGAAGGAAGCATATTTGGGGGGAAGGGGGAAAATGATTTCATCTTCTTAAAATACACAAAATGAATGCATAATGGTTCCTTTTTTACATCAATTATTTAGTAAAAGGCACAAGTGAAACTAATTATAATCCACAAAAGTAGGATTATTTCAGTATGAAAGTTAGTTTTATTATCCTAGCTTTGTACAGGGAAATTTATGAGACTTGAGAGAAGGTAACAGCAATATAGTCAAATTCTATTTATTTAACTGATTAGCAGTATCTAAGAGAATTTGGGAAGTTTGATTTCACAATACAGAAATGCCTGTCTGCCCATGCATGCAAATGTATCCCTCATCATTTTTCAGATGACTGATTTCATTGTTTATTTAAGATGGGGCAGAGCTCCAAGATCACAGTATAAATGCTACCCATATTATATATGGTCTTGAATTAAATCCCTAGAAACTCTTGTTGGAGAATTTAAATGGCTCAGAAAACCAAGATTATATTCTTCCTACCATCTACCATACTTTTCGGAGTATAAAACGCACCGTAGTATAGGACACACCAAGGTTTTGAAGAGGCAAATTAAAAAAAAGTAGGTAGGTAGATAGAGGGGTAGAGCGAGAGAAAGAGAGAGAGCAATACAGTAGGTAGGTAGAGAGAGAGAGTAGATAGATACGTACATACGTATGGAGAGAGAGAGAGAAAGAGAGAGAGAGAAATACAGTAGGTAGTTAGGAAGAGAGAGAGGTAGATGTTTCCAGATTTATTTATCCATGTACTGGAGAAGAAAACCGCTGACAATCTGCACCACCTAAGACTTTGTTTCTGTTGGCACAGCACTTGATCGATCTAATTCTCATCAATCACTCTAACTAAAAGCTTTATGAAAGGGGATTTTTTTTTTTTTTTTAGCATTCTGCAAACCTCCCAAAAACGGCCCATTTTTTTGTGAAAACAGGCCCGTTTTCCCCCCCAAAAGGCATGAATAGCCTTTGGAGGGCTTGCAGAGTGCTCCTGGGGAGGAGGGTGGAACGAGCAAAAAATGACCCTTTTTTCACTCATTTCTGCCCTCCCCAGCCCCCAGGACCTCTCTGAGAGCTTTCTACAAGCTATGCACGGCCATTTGGTGAAGGGGCGGGGCTTCAGGAGGCAAAAAATGCTATATTCGATGTATAAGATGCACCCAGATTTTGAGCCTTTTTTTTTTTTTGAGGGAAAAAGGTGCATCTCATACTCCGAAAAATATGGTATGTTCTCCACTTTTAAGTATGAATTCTGATTTATGGAGATTATAGAAATAACAATTCTAAGAGGCAACTGGAAATATGTTGAAAGAAAAATCTGTTGTGAACATATGAGCTAATCTTTCCTGTATTCTCTTGGCTGACATACTTCAACACCAAACTTGCAACATTTCATTTTCCCTTCTTTTATTGGCACTGGGCTTTTAATTGAAACCTCACTCATCCGTATGGAGAGTTAAATACTGATTGTGTTCTAAAGAGAAATGTGAGTAATAAAAAGACAACCAGAGATTTAACAAAATAAGCTCACTTGGGTAGTATTAAGTGAAAAATAGCTTAAAATAATTTAACCTTCTCCAGTGACAGCATGTAGATTGTGGTAATCAATGGTGCTATACATTTAATAAAGAAAAAGACTATTTTTGGTCTAGAAACTTAAATGTAACCTAACTTCTTTTTCTCAAAAGAATTGTTGGTCAAATCCAATATGTCAAAGCATCTGCCTGGTTTTAGGCAGGAGGGAATCTTTGTAAAAACTGCCCACCATTTTATTAGTCTATCATAAGCAAAACTAGAGAACAGCTATTTAAATGTGTTGTATCAAATAGGCAACAAATATTTGGCACAAGCTACAGGATGTGCGTGTTAAATGATCATGCAACTCGACATCTGATCTGGATGTATCTATGTCATTAACTGGACATCTGCAAGACTCCAAATATAGTGTTAATCTAGTAGAAAAATACTGAAAACATGTTGAATAAGAGCAGTGTTACATGAGAATAATGTTAATATTAAACTTTTTAGTAGCAATTAACTCGTCTACCTTCTAATGGTGCAAGCCTACTGGTATCAAATCAGTGGGAGGGAATAGTAAGTTGTCTGAAGTTATATATACCATCAAAATGAACTTGCAAACTCCTATGGAGTTTAATGAGGATATTAAATGGAAAGTTTGTTTGTATTCTGTTATTTTGAAGAGAATAGAAGAATACGTTTGTTGCTTTTTCTTGCATTCCTTTAGTCCTTGTGCCAAATTTAAGTAATGTACAATAAATTTATATTATTGAACTGATCTACAGTTATTCTAGGAAGAATTACAAATTCAGATTGGCAATTATCTGATTTAATTAAAGTTATTATAATGAACAGAATTCCTGGAAGTAACATTATTGGATATGTAGAGATTTATTTATAAATATAGGTAGTCCTTGTTTAGTGTTGATAATTGGGCCTGGCAATTCCGTTGCTAAGTGAAATGATTGTTAAGTGGGAAAATATATGACTGTAGGTGACTGCTTTCCTTTTCCCTTTTCCCTGGGGTGAGCAATCCTTTTGGATTGCTCACCCCAGCAGGGCTGAGATTAAAATTGACAAGATTAATCTGTTTCACACCTCCCTTTTTTTGCCTCTAAACCATTTTTCCGCTCTTTGCAACACTTATGCGGATGCTGGGATAATTAACAAGGATATTAATGTTGTATTTACATTTATTGAAGAAGGAACTACAAGAGAGTCAGAAAGCACCATTGCAGAATGCACATTGAAAGCAATGCACTGTCTCTGGCAGATGCAAACATCCCACTGTATTTCCTATTATGTGTCTGCTTACTCTCTTATAATACCTTCTGAAATCTCTCTGCTTTGCTCTGCAGAGGGGAAGTGGGGAGTCAAGAACAGGAGCGATTATCTGAAAAAATCACTTCTTGTTTTTCCTTCTTCAATAAAATTATACCACTACTTACTATATTCTGAATATCAATACTGACTGGTTCATGCAATTAGACCAAGAAAAAGCACACAAGCACACACCCAAAGGTTCCATGAAAAAAGTTAGAGAATGTTAGCAGTTAATTAAAGGGACTGTGAAAATACACCATATGAACATTCTGTGATAGTCAGAAGTGCTTAAGGTAAATGTAAAGGTTCCCCTCGCACATATGTGCGAGTCATTCCTGACTCTAGGGGGCGGTGCTCATCTCCATTTCAAAGCCGAAGAGTCAGCACTGTCCGAAGATGTCTCCATGGTCATGTGGCCAGCATGACCAAACACCAAAGGCGCACGGAATGCTGTTACCTTCCCACAAAAGGTGGTCCCTATTTTTCTGCTTGCATTTTTGCATGCTTTCAAATTGCTAGGTTGGCAGAAGCTGGGACAAGAACGGAGTTCACTCTGTTACGCAGCGCTAGGGATTCAAACTGCAGACCTTTCTGATTGACAAGCTCAGCGTCTTAGCCACTGAGCCACTGTGTCCCTCTCAGAAGTGCCTATGTCTATGCAATAGAAGTATGCACTTTTTATAACAATGAGTTGTGAAGTTGTGTTAAGCAATATGTATTATATGTTTCCTCCTTGATCTGGGTTTTGTATGATGAGATCTGAACCACTGGAGGTAAAAAAGGCATTTTTCTTCCCTCAGCAACAACAACAAAAGGATTCCTTTTGGACTATGACAGCTTTTTCATTGGAGCCTAATGAAAGCATAGCAAAAGTTGATTGGTGACTAAAGGAAGCTTTTTCTGTTCATACCTTTGCTTTCAAAAGCTCCAATGGAGCATTTCATAATTTTCAGTAACAATTCTTTCTTAATTTCTTCTGTGTATCCTCTTTTCCCACCTGTCCTTTTCCAGAGTGAGTTTGCAGGATGGTCCAGAGATGGTATTATCACAGCCAATTGGCCTCGAGACTGGGTTGAAGCTGAAGCCATGCCTCTAGGCTCCTCTCCTCTGACCCCAGTTTCAATCCAGTCTGGCCAAAAAGAGGTTGAAAATTCTTGACTCCTGATCTGATTCAACTTTTCTGGACCATCCTCGACTCAGCTTGTTTCCTTCTCACAAGGAGACCCTTCCTTCACCTCCCAGTAAGTCCTGCCGATAGCTGTGGGTTTTTCCAGCTACTTGAGGGTTAAATCTCAAGGCTTGGAGGCTCTGGTGGCTGGGTCGCTGTCCTGGGAGCCATTTTGGCTGGTGATCACGTGGAGCCTTGAGAGGGCAGATCGGCACCGGTGGGGACTAAAGGGCTCTGGTTTTCACCCTGATGGCCCAGAAGCCTAAAAGAGAGTACGCCTCACTGCAGCAGCATTAAAAGAGGGCATAGAAGAACGCGTGGACCGCGCGAAGGCCGCAAAAGCCTTAGGAACGGCAGAGGTGGCTGGGAAGCAGTGCGGCAGCAGCAGACTCCCTGAGAAGCCGCAGCAATCCCAAAACGCGCCCCAGCGGTGTTTTAAAATTCGGGGCGCGCAACAAAAGGAGTGAGGACCTTGCCATTCTAGCTGCGGAGGTGGGGGTGAGGAGTGAATCGCAGGAAGCACGAGGAGTGGTCTTAAATAGTTGCATGATGGTGGGTAGATCCCCTTCTCCCCATGTCTCCTGGGGAGGGGACTTCCACCAGGCAACATCCCACTGCCTCTTCCAGGAGGCTTAAAGCCTCGGCTGACACTCGCCCTTCCCTTACCAGCCAAAGGGATGAAGCTAGGAGGGACGGCCTTGGTGAGAACTTTTTCCAGGGCAGAGAGTTGAGGGCTCTGCAGGGTAGGATCAGTCTCTCCCCCTCCAGGTCCAGGTCACCCCTAGGGAGCCCTTCCAGGCAGGATTCTCCCCCTAGGTCACCAGATTCCTTGAGGGAGTGCAGTGGGGAGGTTGCCCACCCCAGGCAGCAATGACAGACGGTTCTATAACATTGAACCAGATTTCTCTCAAGCATTGCAGATGCCCTCGGTGGATCCGCCGGTGGTGGCCTTGGCTGCCCCAGCATCGCTGGTACGCAAGGATGTGGCAGACAACCTGAAGGCAGAGGACAGGAAGGTGGAGATAATCCTCAGGAAGACCTTCCAGTCATCGGCTTGGGCCTTTAAGGCAGCGTCCTCCACCTCGTTTTTCAACTCTATGGCCATCCTTTCGATGGAGCAGATGCAGGCGTGCATTCCACCGGAGGACGTACGCCTACACCAGGACATCAACAAGTTGTGCAGTTGCTCAGTTCTCAGCTGACGCTACCTTAAATGCCATGAAGTTTGCTTCTAGGCCTTTGGTATTGTCTGTCGCGTCGCCTCCTGTGGCTCCGTGGCTGGCAGGCAGACAACAAAGAGAAGTGGCAACTAGCGACTGTTGCCTATGTGGGGGGGGGGGTTCCCTTTTTGGGACTTCCTTTGACCCCATCATGGTGGAGGATAAGAAAAAGAAGATGGCCCTTCCAACATCGACCAAGAAGGCAGAGCAGAGGTCCATGCCCTATTATCGCAGGTCAGCACAGCAACCACAGGAACAGGACACCCACCAGAGCAGATACCCGGGGGGCAGGGCAGATAGGCCATCCGACAGGGGATTAATAGGGACAGACCCCACTTCCAGCCTCAGGGCAAACGGCCCTTTTGAGGAAGGGTGGTCACCCCTTCCATGGGTCAAGTAGGTTGCCCTCAACCCCACCCATTGGCGGCCGCCTAGCTCTGTTTGCAGACGCTTGGGGAGAGATATCCACCGATGCCTGGGTCCTCAGTACAGTGACCCATGGTCTCTGCCTGGAATTCCTCTGCCTTCCCCCCAATTGTTTCCGGGTGTACTCCCCGGCCAAGAACGTTGACAAGCGCCAGCAGATGCGGCAGGCCATACAGCACCTGCTTGACATTGCGGCCATAGAGAGAGTCCCTGAGGACCAGGCGGGCAAAGGGTTTTATTCAAACCTGTTCCTAGTGCCAAAATCATCTGGGGGATGGAGAGCCATTTTAGACCTAAAGTTCCTAAACCAATTCTTAGTGTATAGACTTTTAAGATGGCTTCCCTCAAGTCCATTCGGGCGGGGATCCGGGAGGGGACTACATGGTATCCATTGATCTCACAGAGGCCTACCTGCACATCCCCATCCTCCCCGAGCATAGGTGTTTTCTCCGTTTCTCCTTCTTAGGGCCTCACTACCAGTACAGGGCTCTACCGTTTGGGTTGGCTTTGGCCCCCAGGACCTTTACCAAGGTGTTAGCGGTAGCGGCCGCCCATCTGAGGGAGATTCCCATCAGGCTTTTCTGCTACCTGGATTACATCCTTGTCCAGGAGGAGTCTCCTGCTCACACTAGATCAGACCTCCAGCAGGTCATTGACACCCTTCCAGGGCTTAGCGTTCTCGATTAATTTCGAGAAGAGTACTCTCCCCATCTACCCGAATCCTACACCTGGGCGTGGTGATTGATTCCCGGTTGGGTCGAGGGTTTCTTTCCCCAGGTCGCAGGTCCAGCTTGTTGAAATTAATTAACCAGATCCGGAAGGATCGTTGTGTTTCCGTAGTCCTTCTTTCCAGCTTGCTGGGAAAGTTCATCTCATGCATCGAAGTGGTCCCGTGGGCGCGACTACATGCCAGGATGCTCCAATGCAGACTGCTGCCATATCAGAGGGCTGATTCCAGCAACTCAACGCTCAAGGTACCAGCGACGCCGCAGGTGCTGATATCTCTCAAGTGGTGGATGTCCCCAGCTTTGCTCAAGGGCTGTGAATTCAAGGAACAAGAGTGCCTCATACTGACAACGGACACCAGCCTGTTGTGTTGGGGGGCGGCCCTAGGCTCCCAGCTGGCACAGGGCCGGTAGTCAAAGAACAACCTTCAACACAACATAAATTGGCTGGAGCTTCGGGCAGTCCACCTTGCCCTACGATGGTTCCAAACCTCAGTAGAAGGTCATCACGTCTTCGTCTTAACAGACAACGTTGCAGCAAAGATGCATATAAATCAACAGGGGGGCACACGATCCAGAGCATTGCACACCGAGGCGATGTCGCTGGAATACTGGGCAGAGAAACACTTGCGGTCCATCCGAGCAGAACACATCACCGGCGTCGACAACCATCAGGCGGACTGGCTGAGCCGGGAGATGGTAGACAACGGAGAGTGGAGTCTGTCCAAGAAGCTCTTCCAGAGGATCTGCCAGAGGTTCGGGAGACCAGTGGTGGACCTGTTCGCCACTCCATCCAACGCTCAGCTGCCGTGGTTCTTCTCTCAGTTCCCAGCTCGGGGAACAGAAGGGGTCAACACCCTTCGCTCCAAGTGGCTGGTCAGGCTGCTGTAAGCTCCCCCCCCACCTCTCCTTCCCGGAGTCATCCAGAAGGTAGTCAGAGAGCAGGCCAAAGTAATCCTAGTGGCCCCCTACTGGCCCAGGAGGGCTTGGTTCATGGACCTGCTGAGTCTGTCGGCAGGGAAACCATGGAGGATTCCACGGGGGGAGGTGAGATTGCTACAGGGGAAGTTGGTCCATCCAGATCCACGGTGGCTCCAACTGGCCATGTGGAGATTGAGCAGGAGCGCCTGAGAAGCGCCCTCCTGTCCCAAAAGGTGATCAGAACCATTGAGGTCTCCCGCAGACAGTCAACCAACAGGATTTACGATTCCACTTAAGAGACGCTTGTCTCCTGGTGCCAGGCCACCCACGTGACCCCCCTCCAGGGCCACGGTCCCTCAAGTCCTGGATTTCCTTCAGAAGGGTCTGGACAAGGGCTTGTCCCTAGCCACGGTTAGGAGACAGTTGACGGCACTGGCCACACTGCTACTGGGGAGGGGCCCACTCCGCTACCTCGTTTGCCCTTAGTTAAGAGATTCCTCAAGGGGGCGGCCCACCTTCGTCCACCTCCAGTCCACAGATTTCCTACATGGCACCTTCCCATGGTGCTAAGGGCCCTTGTGGTTGAGCCTTTTGAACCACCCCGGATGGTTAGCCGGACGCTCCTCGCTTGTAAGGCTGTGTTCCTAGTGGCTATCACCTTGGCTAGGCGAGTCTCGGAGCTGGGGGCTCTCTCCTCCGGGGAGGATCTATGCACATTTCATAATAACAGGGTAGTGCTGGACCCAGCTTTCCTGCCAAAGGTAAACACGATCTTCCACCGAGTGCAGGAAGTGGTTCTTTCGGACTTCTGCCTAGACCCGACCAGGGGACACAGTTGGCACCATTTAGATGTAAGAAGGGCCTTACGGATTTACCTAAGGTGGACAGCGGAGTTTTGTAGGTCTGAGGCTCTCTTTGTATCCTTCCAACCCTTGTCGCTAGGAAAGAGGGTCTCCCCGTCCACCATTAGCCGGTGGATCCGTCTGGCCATTGTCCTCACCTACGAGGTGCAGAACTTGCCAGTTCCGGCCAGCATCATGGCCCACTCCACTAGGAGTGTGGCCACCTCAGTGGCCTGGGCCTCCCAGGCCCCTATAGAAGACATCTGCAGGGCAGCGATGTGGAAATCCCCGTTGCCCTTCATCCGGCACTACATGTTGGATGCCTTTGCATTTTCCAATGTGGTGTTCGGCCGCAGGGTGGTGCAACAGGTCCTGTTGGATCAGTGAGGGCCCACTCTTGGGAATAAACTTGAGTATGTCCCATCTCTGGACCGTCCTGCAAACTCACTCTGCAAAATGACAGTTAGATAGACAGTATTGGGGACTGGAGGTGTCTCCTTTGTGACTTTTTCTCAGGATCTCGGGAGCTCATACTTCATTGAAACTGGAGTCAGAGGAGAGGAGCCCAGAGGCGTGGCTTCAGCTTCAACCCAGTCTCATGGCCAATTGGCTGTGATAATACCATCTCTGGCCCATCCTGCAAGCACCTCTTAAAATAACAGTTCAGGTAAGACCAACTGCCATTTTCTTTTATAATTGGAATTGGTCTATTTCAATAAAGGCATTTTATCAGACAAGACTATAATATGGTATTCTTTAAATGCTGTTGAACTCCGTGAGTTTTCTTTTACATGTTAAATGAATGGTTGTGCGGCAATATCCTTTCAGCGCCTAAACTGAGGAAATATAGCTACATGTTTTGACAGATAAGTTATGAAAAGCAAACAATGGTAAGGAAGTGAAATCTCTGTAGTGAAAATAGATGAACATCTAAAGAAACAAAATTTATCAAGGACTACAGAGGATCAGAGACAGATTATGAACAGGCCTATAACAATAAAGAAGTTTCTAAAACCATAGAAAAGATTAAAATAAGAAAGGAACCTATACCAGATGGAGTATCAAAAACGCTATTTTTGCTGGATTCCGTGCTAGCCACTGAGGATGTGCACAAATATGGAAGAACTGTTTATTTTGAGCTTGGAAAAAACATAGTCCAGAAACCTGCTGGGCTGTTTCAGATCAACCATGGATTTGCAGAATAGAAACTTTGAACATTTTTTTTATTGGTGGTTTTGAGTGAGACAAAATTCAGACAAAGTGAATATTGTAAGGCTGGTGCATGTTGCATCCTTTCTCCCTCCTTTTTTCAGCAGCTCCCAGAATGAACACACTATATTGACTCATCAGCTTCTCTTCTGAGAAAAAGATGCACTCATGTTCTTTTTTTTAAAGTTTTTTTTATTTTTTATTTTCAAAACAAACACAACACATAAAATCTTCCTTTTTAACATACTGTAGAAAGTGTATCAGTTGGTTACAAAAGACTTTTATGCATTTCTTCCACAGTCATCAATCATAATTCATATTAACTCAAGTATTTAACTGAGATCTATTTATACATATTACCATCATCATACCCCTATTTTCATTTGATTATAATTGTTTAAATGTCCTTCATCATAAAATATACCAAGATTTAATACATAACCACATACTGGCATTTCATTTACTATTTCTAAAATCCTCCAATGACACTAAATCCTTATATGCTATTCTAGCTAAACATCCATAATATTTAGTAACAAAGTTTTCTATTCTTCTTTCCAAATCACTGTTTACAATTTACATCTAATTTCCTTATGTTGTACCCATACATATATATACATTATCATTATCCCTCCTTTATTTAACTATATCCTGCATCATATCATTTTCCCCCCTAGTAATCAAGACTTAACTGAATCTAACTTAATTCTTTTTTTATTATTATTAACCTTTATATATACTCCAAAAGGGTTTCTACCCTTTCATGGGTACCATTCAGTATTTATATCCATTATTACTTATCATAACACTAGACATTGTATACATTATCATTAACATTGCCGAGGTGGCGCAGTGGTTAGAGTGCAGCACTGCAGGCTACTTCAGCTGACTGCAGTTCTGCAGTTCGGCCGTTCAAATCTCACCAGCTCAGGGTTGACTCAGCCTTCCATCCTTCCGAGGTGGGTAAAATGAGGACCCAGATTGTTGGGGCAATCTGTAAACCGCTTAGAGAGGGCTGAAAGCCCTATGAAGCGGTATATAAG
This sequence comes from Thamnophis elegans, assembly GCF_009769535.1. Lineage (NCBI taxonomy): Eukaryota > Metazoa > Chordata > Lepidosauria > Squamata > Natricidae > Thamnophis > Thamnophis elegans. The sequence goes on along the minus strand of NC_045546.1, from coordinate 49,216,631 downwards.
TCTAACTGCTATTGCTATTGCTAACTATATCTATTATCACTAAATTTCGCTAAGTTTAACTAGTTTTAAATTATACTCTTCCATCTATCAACCTGTATCTTTCCAGTAACAAAACAATGTCATATCTTCTGCCATTTGTGGCATCAGTCCTCTAATCAATCTCCTTAATCAACTTTGTATGGATTACTCTTAGCAACTCTTTGCTTATAATATCTCTCATGTAATTTCAATGCCCTTCTTCTGTTTCCTTAATCAGCTTATCTTTGATTATCGGTGGTGTTATAAAAACTATTGCTAATAAGTTTTTTCTCTTTAATTCCATAAATTCTTTTATTTTTTTCCTCTTCTGTATCTTCCCATTTGGGGTAGGATTCCCCTCCATTTAATGCCTCTTTCAGTATTCCAACATCTTCAACATCTCCATCATATTTTACTGTTACATGCACTAAGTAATCCAACTTCTTCTCTATCCTCTCACTTGTATTTGATAATTTCTGTATTTCTGAGAGTATCTTTTGCAGACTTAAAGCTTCTTTCTTTTTTTGAAGAAAAGTGTTTATTTTAACATGCTATTTTCTATGTACAAAGATCTCATTTTGGAGAGTGGTTCAGGAAAAATGTGAAATATGTGAAGTCCAAAATATATTGCACAGACTGTAGACTTTTTCCAGCTACAGAATAATGGCTCAGTAAAATAGGTAATACATAATCCACATACAGTTCAATTCTCTGAGGCATACTGACATTGTGCTAATGGATAGCTTGTCATCCATAGGCTAGTCTTCAATTTATGACAATTTGCTCCAGCTGCTCGCGGAGAATCGCACAGGCGCTGTATGTGCCATATGCCTGCGTGCAAGTGCAGAAGCCTTCAAAGTCCGATAAGGAGTGCGGGCGGGCCCTTCGGCGTTCCTGGAAGTTACTTCCGGGTTCACCGACCAACCGGTCCACGTGGACCACCGCGGACCGGTTTAAACCCACCCCTGCCACCCAGGTACTTATTGCAATCTGGACACAACAGCAGCCCATTTGTACTTGCAACTGGTTGACAGATGCTCTGCAATTACGTGATCACAACTTGGAATCTTCTTTACCAGCTTCCCCAGAAAGTCAATGGTGATAGGGAAGGTTGCCAAGCTTCTACTGCCTGCTAAGAGAATACTCTCTAGTCTCAGGGGCTGGCTAGAAAAAGTGTAGCAAAACAGTTGGATTTTATAATTGCATCACTTTGCAACACAAATTCCACTCCAATTTTGGTCAAAAGTTAAAGACTATCTGTAATGCAATTGCCTATGGTATATAGACACAGCCTTCATATAGTATTACAAAGAGTAATCCTACTATTGAAGACTGGCTCAAAGAGTAATCTACTACTATTCTACTATGTAATATTCTACTATTGAAGACTGGCTTTTCAATAATACTTCCAGAACAAGTTGTAGAAATCCATTGTTCTTTCCACGCTAAATTTTATACAGGAACCATAGGTGGTATTCAGCTGGTGTTCTCTGGTTTGGTTGAAGCGGTAGCTCTACCCTCCTACCCCAATGTAATTCATGAGCACTGTACTCAAGGCAATGCTCATGTGCAGAGGAGGCATGTGTGAGCGAAGCCCGCGCATGCTCACATTTGAGAACTGGTAGCGAAGGTAAGTGAATCCCAGCTCTGACAGGAACATCAGTGGACTAGGTACCGTGTTTTCCCGAAAATAAGACATGCCCTGCTAATAAGCCCAATCAGGCTTCTCAGAGCATGCACCATAATAAGCCCTCCCCCCAAAACAAGCCCACCCCCAATTATTTAAGCGCATGCGCAACGAGTCCCCATTATTACCACTGTACCACCTACCAGTACAGCTTGCGGGGCAAAAAGAGGGCTCACAGCAAAAACAGCGGTAGGCAAAGCAAAGTGCTTCCACCTCCCATCCTTCCCTCACACACAAAAAGAGCCCGCCGCAAAAACAGTGGCAGGCAAAACAAAGTGCTTCCATCCCCCACCCTTCCCTCCCGCGCGAAAAGAGCCTGCTGCAAAAAGAGCGGCAGGCCAGCAATGTGATCACCCCCTTCCGCCTGTTCCTTGCGCAAAAAAATACCATCCACCCCAATGGTAAAGGCAGCCTACCTGGTTCCCTTCCCCGCCGTCCCTTTAGCGAGAGGTGGCAGGTGGGGGGGGGAGAAGCGAGGCGCGCCTCTTACATTTCCAGGTCTGTTGCATTCCTTGCCCTTTTACCTATTGAATCCCCTTGTAAAAAAAACCTCATGATTTCAACCCAATTTGGTTGTGGTCAGAAGCATTCATGACCAGAGGTTCTACAATACATTCAAAGTGACAATAAAGTTATTCTAAATCTCTAAGTCTAAGTATTCTTGTGCAAAAACTGTTTGAAATCCTTTTAACAAATCAGCTGGAAGAAAAGATTTGACTTTCTCTTGATTCTGCTGTTGCTGCCCAGGCAACAAGTGATATAATTTTTCCTTTTGCTATTCTAATAGGGTTATGTTAAGAAGTGCACAACTAATCTCTTTTAAAGCAGACTTATAGATTGTTTGTCAGCTGAATACAAACCAGTTCTTCATTAGCAAATAAGATATAAATTTGCATAACCATTCTTTTAAATAATCTGTTCTCTAATGGAATTGCTATCTTTAGCAATCTTGCTCAAGGGGATAAGGATAAGAAATTCCTACATCATACATAATTCTTCAGCTAGGACAGATATGAATACATTCTTTGTTCTCCAAATTATATATCTTGTTCTCTGGTAATAATATTTGAGAGGAAGTCAAGTAACCTTTATCATTTTGCTTATTTTTAACATACTTTATAGTTAATGTACTGCTTGGGGATATTGATATGTAGCTTATTTATGCTGAAAACCTAAGCAGGTAGGAATGAGGCTGTGAAACTCATCATCAATTACATTCAAGTAAATATGTGGTAATACATCACAAAATTACACATTTTAGATAGAGGTATAACAATTGTAAGGGTAACATATATATTTCTCAATTAATTAGGATATTAACCATCAAATAAACATTGACAACTAAGTGGTGATTTGTTATAACAGCAGTGTTATTTTTCTTTTGGTTAATTGAATTATTAAAACAAGTCTTGAACACAGAGTGGCTGTTTCATAGCACTAAGAACTGGCTAGCATTTCCTAATTAAGTATTCAGTATATTTACTATTCCACATTAGTTATCAGTTGTGTTGAGTTAAATGTTTGCTGACATGTGGTTATCTAGATGCAATTATTGGACATTTTAAGTTGTGCAGAAGAGATGTAGATCATAATACTGCTTAATGTGCATTAATATTTCCTCATATGACTCTTATATTCCAGTTTTCTATATTTACAGGGATTGATAACCAATGATACTGTAACATTTCAGTTTTAATCTAGTTACAGCATGAAACAGCATTTCACTATCAATATTTCTATCTCATGCAAAAAAAAACCCACATTAGCTGTTATCTTTAAATAAGGCTTGAATGTAATTTAACTCTGAAAATTGATAACAGAATTGTTTTCTCATTGGCATTTTTTCCTCTGGTTTATATACTGAATATTATTCCCTTACTCTGAGGTGATTGTAGGTATAAGCCTTTTTTCTTATTATATTTTTAATAACAGTTTAGCAATCATTCTCCCCATTTGATTTCTCTGCTAAACAACATAAGTATATATCTTCAATTAGTTATATTTATCATACGTGTCCTTGTATACCTTTTTTAATTTGGTGTTTACTGGAATTTAATCTTTGATATTATGTATGTGAGAGAAAACAGTGACATCAGGCTTATTAGTGCCATAAAGGGACGCAGTGGCTCAGCGGTTAAGACGCTGAGCTTGTGGATCAGAAAGGTCAGCAGTTCGGCAGTTCAATCCCTAGCGCCACGTAATGGAGTCCGCTCCCATTACTTGTGCCAGCTTCTGCCATCCTAGCAGTTCAAAAACATGCAAAAATGTAAGTAGAAAAATAGGAACCACCTTTGGTGGGAAAGTAACAGCGTTCTGTGAGCCTTCAGCTTTTAGTGATGCCAGCCACATGACCATGGAGACTTCTTCGGACAGCATTGGCTCTTCGGCTTTGAAACGGAGATGAGCACCGCCCCCTAGGGTCGGAAACAGCTAGCACATATGTGCAAGGGGAACCTTTTCCTTTATATTAGTGCTTTCCACTGATGCATATTCTGTTATCACTCATCAACTGCCTATATGCGATAAAAGTTCTGTGAGGTTTTTCTTTTTAAAAATTAAACTGATGTTTTAATATCTGTTCTATACATTTTTGACATAGATCCAGAACTGTAATAGCATGTGGGAATGACCCTGAGGAAGGAGAGGAAGAGATTCTGCTTGGGCAACAATCAGACGAAAGAGGGAGGAGTCTGCAATTGCTTAACAGAGAAAATAATTTAGAATGGACCTGCCCTAAATAATTACACTCATAACAGACAGTGGGAAGTTTGTACTTTCAGATTTTCAAGATTCTGTTAATGAAGCCTTTCAGTGAATTGGGTCATCTGGTCATAGTTCCTTTCTGGTTTGCTTGGAAAGGCTGACAAGAACAAACCATACATATCTATTACTTTCAATGTATTGTTGTTGCATTATTGGGTACAAGACGAAGCACGACTTGTTAGGTGGGTGTCTTCTGAATATTTGGAGCTACAATCTGAGTGTGCTCCAATCAGTAGAACTACCGGTGATGCAGTATGGGCATTGGAGACCAAAATATCTGAAATGTATCAAGTTGCTGTAAGGAGTCTTTTTAGCAGTTTTTAATATTCGGAATTTGAGATGCCATAGGGATAATATTAAAATAGTCTGCTTCTTCCTTGTTATCTATATATCTCGTCTGTCTGTCTGTCTGTGTATCATCTATCTATCATATTTATATAGTTGCTCATCTCACTAAATGTAGGCAGCTTACAATCAACAATTAAAACAATATCATAGGCATTTAATTTAAAAATATGTATAAACAAGATCATTAAAATAAGATTGTGGGAGTACACTAATATAAATACAATACAACCATTACATAGACTTTCCAAGGGATAACAGGGATGGAGTTAACCTCACCTCTGAGTTTAGTTGTAGAGAAAGAAAGCTAACAAATAAAATCGCATGTATGAACACTACATATGTGCTATATATCTGCGTACCTAAGCAGGACATACAAACATATTTGTGCAATGACAATTTTATTGTTAATAATATGCACACATATACATAATTAGATACAATATATGGTAAGTTTTGCATGTTATAGAAATTGTTTTCAATCAATAATTACTTTTTTGTGACAGCAATTTAATATAGACCCTCTATCAACACTGCACAGTCTTTTGGGATGGTGTAGTGGTTAATCAAAGAAAAATGTTTATGTAGATTAAAGAAAACCATTAATCATGCTTCCTCTTTTGGTGTCCCATCTCATTGTTTTCATAAGGCATGTGTCTAGCATATGCCCAAGTCATTCTTTCTCAGTGATGAGTCTCCCAACAGTAGAACAGCTTAGCCCCAGCTATTTATTCCTGTGTAAATATGGTTCTTTAGGAAAGTATTTAGAGATGCTTGGACATATTTTTTGTTTTATTTTCCAAAAATGGAAAGATTGTTTCCATTTCCTGTCTTAATATTACCAATTTTAGAATAAAAAGTTATTAGCAAACTAGAATATTTCTGCCCTCCATTAACTGCCAGAATGCCCTTTTCCACTAATTCTACAACATCTGAACATAGTGTTCATGTTGGAGAGCCAATTTGGTGCTGTGTATATAAACATGTTTTCTTTTACTAAGTTATAAATGGATGAACTTGTATAACATTCCCAGGGCTCCTGAAGGTTTCCTGACTGGATCAGATACAGTGTACAAAGAAAAACAAAAACAAAATGCTGCCTTTTAAATACTTGAAGTATTATGTACTGAACCTTGATAGTAATCAATGTTTTAAGAAGATTAAAGATACGTTGATAAAGTCTAGGTGCCATGGCCCAACTCTGATTAGACAAATTGATGTGGTACCAGAATTTTTTAAAAAATCAACATTTAAAAATATGATCTTAAACTTCGATAAATTATATGTAAAAATAAATAAATAAATAAAATGGACTTGATGGGAAGTAGAAGTGGTTTTTATGTTTTGATTTTTGAAAACAAAACACAGTTTTGACTCACAGTGTGAAATAATATTGAAAGGCACATTGAAGGAAATTGTAAGGAAAATAGGCTATAGAAAATTGTTTTGGTATGTATAGTGCATTTTGATTCCAGACAAGTATTAGTGAAATTAATATTTTTCCTGCCCTGTTGCCAATAAATATACCATTTGAAATATTTTTAAAGATGCCATTACAAAACCAAATGAAGTCTGGTGGTTGTTTCCACATCAACATGCTTAATCAAACAATAAACTATCAGAGCACTATTTCCAATTTCGTTGTATTTAAGTACAAGGACAATAAAGATTATACTTATACTGTTGGTGTACCCTTATCAGCCTGATAAACAAACTTTATGCTTGTGTGCCCTTATCTACTAGAGTAGGTAAACAGTAATAGTCTGGAGGTTACAAGGCTATATCTAACCCCTATATATGAAGGGAGTAATATTTTGCCTTTACTTTTTTTTTAAAAAAAAGAACACTGAAAGTTTCAGTTATGTGGAAATGCTGTATGATGTGAACCCACAGATTCTTTTTCTCAGTCTAATCGAGCTTCCTCTGCTGTGTAGATTCTACTAGGAAATTATCTTTACAATGTAACTCAGGAGGATAAATGCTTCACAACAAATATACTCCACAATTGATGAATAATCTAAAATTTGATCTTGCTTAAAATCTCTTAATAATATGAATTTTTATACCCTACCAATTGTGTGCACAAGATTGCGATTGAAAAAAACATAATATTATCTATATCTGCTTCCAGGTGCCTACTGATGGAAATGCTGGCCTGTTGGCAGAACCTCAAGTAGCCATGTTTTGTGGCAAATCGAATATGCATATGAATGTTCAAAATGGAAAATGGGAATCTGATCCTTCTGGAACTAAGAGCTGCATTGCGACAAAAGAAGGGATTTTACAGTATTGCCAGCAAGTAAGTTTCTTTTTAAGCATGCACTTTTAAAAACATTTTTAGTATCAGATACCAAGGATACAAATCTTCCTCCAGCTTTTAAAGTGAAATATTCTGAAATCTTGTCTTTCAGACTAATATTTGATGCTAATAGTACTCATATCTTTTCTAAATAGTGTGTTCTTCTTTAATCTTGTTTCCACATTATGTCTTGTATCACTAAAGGACTGGCAGAAAACATTTCTCATTATTATAATGGATGCTGCATTTCCTCAGTTTCTCTGTGTGAAAAATTGTTGGCTCTGCAGTACTTAACGTTTGGTAGAAAAGATAAAAGAAAATGTGAATTATTGTCACATACAGTATATATCTCTGTGATGCTTTGTAATGGCATTGAAATAGCAAATTATTTTGATGGCCATTTATACACTACTTTCAAAGAAGAACAATTATTTTGTCATATGAATGGAATATTAATAGCTGTTTGGCTTATTAGAATGTTAAAATGATTCTCGTAAGAAGAATTATGATATTCAGATCATTGTTTTAATACTGACTTTTGTCATGTAACCGAGCTCTTTTAATTATTTGAAGCAGCCAAAGTATTTGATGAATACTTCTTAAAAGTAAAACTGAAAAACAGAAAGATGTCTCCACCATATAGCATAGGCCGAATATATGTTACCATTGACTCCAAAATCCATATACCTCAATCCTTTCCCTTTCTCTCCCCCATCCCAATCCATGCCCATATCATCTTACAAATACAGATGGCATAGAAGCTGTGGTATAGTTAAAGGTCTAATTAGAACCGGTCAGAGATAAGCTGTCTTTAATTGATGTAGAATCTGCTGAAAAAGAAATATAGTGTTATCTATTGTTACAGATCAGTCTGTGATTCATTTTTGTTTCATTCCTTCTGATCTGTTTTCTCCTTTTTTGCTGTGGGGTGGGGTGGGGTTGAGAAGACACCCAAGAGTCCAAGTATATCGAAAGTCTAAAAAAGTTTTGTGTGCTCCATTTTAAAATGAAAGGATATGTCAAATAATGAAAATGGATGAATTTTGAAAGCATCAATATGGTTATTTTGCAGAGCAGTCCCCAATTTGGTGACTTAAAAGTAATGTAGACCTTTCAATCGATATCTCATTATGCAGGGACCTATGGCACCTAGAATGATATTTTAAATCCTATTTTATTATTAATTTAACAAGTTGATTCTGTCCATCAAAATCTACATTGCAGATTAAGTC